>NW_026849506.1:0-98037 GCF_030869305.1 Colletotrichum tamarilloi | reverse complement strand
TTCGATGGCCCCCAATTTCCAAGGATGATGCTCGCAATGGGATTGTATGTTGGTGCTGGACTTGGGGACCATGGTGATCGGTGATTATGTTGCTTGACGATGGCCGTAGCAAACGTTTCTAGTTTTAACCCTAACCCTAACCCTAACCCTAACCCTAACCCTAACCCTAACCCTAACCCTAACCCTAATTTATAAGTACTTAACTCTTTTATTTACGACCTAGCGAATAAAAGAATTTTAAGATTTTAGTTAATTTAAAATTTTAGTTAATTCTTTTATTTACTATATAGTAAATAAAAGAATTTATAAATACTAAATTCTTTTATTTACGACCTCGTATATAAAAGAATTTATAAGTACTCGATTCTCTTATTTATTATATAGCGCACAAAAGAATTTATAAGTACTAAATTCTTTTATTTACGACCTAACGAATAAAAGAATTTTAAAATTTTAATTATTTTAAGATTTTAGTTATTTTAAGATTTTAATTAATTCTTTTGTTTATGACCTAGCGAACGAAAGAATTTTAAGATTTTAGTTATTTTAAAATTTTAATTATTTTAAGATTTTAATTAATTTAAAATTTTAATTAATTCTTTTGTTTATAACTTAGCGAATAAAAGAATTTTAAGATTTTAATTAATTCTTTCGTTTATTATATAGCGACTAAAAGAATTACTAAGATTTTAATTAATTCTTTTATTTACTATATAGCGAACAAAAGAATAATTAAGATTTTAATTAATTCTTTTATTTATTATATAGTAACTAAAAGAATTACTAAGAATTTAGTTAATTCTTTTAGTTATTACTTATTAAATAAAAGATCTTTTAGTTATTACTTATTAAAAAAAAGATTTTTATTTATATTGAATTTTTAAAAGAACTTTTTATTTCGTAATATTAGGCGGCCATGGTAGTAAAGTAATATTAAGTAGCTATAGTAGTAAAGTAATATTTAGTGGCCACGGTAGTAAAGTAATTTAGTAACTACGGTAGTAAAGTAATATTTATTAACTATAAGAATAAAGTAATTCTATATTTTATAACTAAAAAAAATAACTTATTTAAATATATTAAAAAGTAATAACTAGGTAGTTATAATATAATAATATTTTTATTAATTTCTTACTTTTTTAAAATATGCCTTATTTTTAACTAATAAGTATACGAAATTCTTAAAATTTCCTAAACCTAAGCCTATTTAGCTTACTTAATATAGCGGATTGTCTTAGTGTAACTTATTTAATATTACTATGCTAGGGGAATAATACGCACTTTAGGCAATTTGTCACCGGCTTCGATACGATTTAGCCCCATGTAGAATAAAGTCTGCTTTAGTCTATATGACCTTATGTAAGACGAGGCTTAAACTCGATTTATTAGATTTATAATAAAAGTTAAGAGTATTAGTATGAAAGGCTATAAAAGGGGGGGCCAAAAGAAGTGCTTCTAGCTCAAGTATTCCTTATTAAAGCTATTTAAACGTCATAAAATCGTTATTGAGTTTTTATTAATCTAAATATAAAGCTAGGTCGCTTAAAAGTCACCTTGTTTTAACAAGGAGCATCGTGAATACTAGCTTCTTACTATTCCTTATACTCTCAGCTAATATTAAATACCCGAGTCATCCTGCGTAGCATTATAGTTCTTATTAAACATTGTATAGTACACAGCCCAATTAGTGCAAGTTTTTGAAAACTCATCTACTCGACCGGAGTCCCCGAATTGGCGACTTAGCTTCTCTGGTTGCTCAATAAATTGCAAAGCAAGACCGCCACTTGCGTGCCAGGCAATCTGTTATTATTGGTTAAGCATCCCATGGCCAATCTGTAGTAAATGACTTACGTGACAGTGCATCAACCAGACACCGGGGTTATCGACTGAATCCTGGTACTTAGATACTATTATGCAAGTGAAGAATGAGTCCGGACTGCCTACTTTGGAAAGCAATGATCAGATACCCATTGACTGGAAGTAATGCCACGTCACGGCGGGGCGGGTCATCGCGGTTAATAGTGTAGTTCTTTGGGTCGAACTCGGTAGTTCCAGAATCGAGAATAACGAAATCGTGTCCGTGTATATGCATAGGATGTGCTACTGGTGCTTGTGTTTTGTAGATTTTGTGCGTTGCGTTGTCGACAGACTCTTGGAATTTGCCCTCGATAAGGAAATACACCCAGCTATTCTCCTTGTAAGACCGAAGATCCACAGGCTCGTAACCTTTGGGAAATTTGGGATTCTCCCAGCCTTGGTCAGATGCAATTTTGACTAGACTCAAACTGGGTTGCGACCAGTCTAGATAAAGCGAAGAGTCTTTAAGAACCCACTTGTGGAGCGTTGCATCGGGATCAAAGTCGTTAGGGAATCCGACCAGGTGCACCTTCAGCGAGTCCTTCTCGAAACCTTCATTGGCTGCGTTCTTGACCATCCGTGGGACTATCGGTTTCAGATCTTTGGGAGACTCATCGAGGCATCCATAACAAACGTGGCGGTCGTCTACTGGAGGTGTCCAAGGTAATCTTGTTGACGTAGGATCATAGCGGATAATGCCAAGATTCGATCGGGCACCTCCAATTTGACAATCACGAGCATGAATCCAGAAGTCCGTCCGGGTATTCTTGCTTGCATTGGCGTTGATGATGATGTCGTAACGCTGGCCAATGGCAATGTTGATGATGGATGCTGTGTATGGTTTGATTGGGACAAAGTCAGTACCTACAACCGTGAAATTGTGATGATCGATCCAGAAAGTCGTATGGGTCGAGGTGCCGGTGCTGACAAGGCTCATCTTGTAAGAACTCCCTCGCTTGAAGTTAAATGTGGTAATGTTGGATCCGCCAACGCACTTCAAGTCTGAATTACAGCCCGCACCAACTGGACAGCAGTAGTATCTTCCGTTACCGTTCATTAACATGCTATCGGGAGCAGGAGGTCGACCTAAATCACTTGATTAGATTTGACTTGTTTGTGGTGGTGCAGACTTACTCATGTACTCGAGTTGCACCTGAGAGAATGCAGTTTTGTGAAAATTGTCAGTTATTAGTACGGGACCAAGATCTTCATCGTAATTCATGCTCGTTGGCCCATTAATCTTCAATGCACCCACCAGTCCATCCGCATCTGGCCAGTCGTGTCAACATTACGTGCAGAGGGTGGTGATAAAGAGTTGGGGTGCCGAACATTGAAGACTAAAGTGACCTAAGAAGATCAGCGATTGTCATGCAATAGGCTATGTTGACTACCCACTATGATACCATGAAGTTCCGTATTGAGTGGCTCGCCAGGTGTATGTTTTCTCTTCCCCAGGCTTTGATTGTCAGCTTTTTGTCTGTGGGATATGGAGATGCAGGCTCACCGGGATTGGGCATTCTGTCACGCCCGACACTCCATCCATCCAATTCGAGTTACGCTGATGGATGCCATGCCAATGAACAGATGTCCCATTGTGATTCTTCAGCTTATTCTTGATTGTGATTTCTTTAAGATAAGTCAGATGAAGTCCCTAGATCTGAGTATTTATTCAAACTCAACAGAGCTTGGGCCAAGATGATGGGAGGCGGCGCCAGCAGACTTACTAAAGGTATCTCCCCAATTCCCCTCAAGCGTAGGACCAGGATAAGTTCCATTGAACAACATGCGTTGAACAAGGTACCCATCAGGGGCAATTTCATGGTTGTCGACCTCTAGGTAAAACTAGATCATTCATAATCAGTGACAAATGATCAATTTTGGCATCACTATGAGACATCACTGACCTCTCTCTCTATTCCACCAGGCACATGCTGTTCGTAGTCAGTGGTGATGTTGAATCTCTCAGACCAACATTCACGATTGTTAGCGGTGTTGCAAGACCCTGTAAAAGACATGCCACTGGGTTTCTCGGCAAATAGCTGTGTTGCCAGTCTACCCTGAGCGGAAAGTTCAGGGGTGAAGAAGAGGAACTCTGTGAGTCTTTTGAAAAACGTCATTATTAGAGGTGGATCTGTCGGCCAGACCAATTCAAGTACGTATAAGGATCTCACGAAGCATCAACATCTGAGGTGGAGGAAATGCTTCATTTAACGGCAAAAATGGAAGTCAAGTTCAACTGTCCTAAACCTGGGTTGCAAGTCATCAAGCGCCTTGAGACAGCCAGTATGTAAGTAGTAAGTATGCATGCTTGCGGTCACGCCATTCATGCAGCTATACTAACAGGTATGCTCGTCGATATCGATCTCTGTGTGGAGACGAATCGAGTGACTCTTCCTTGGTAGATCTCTGCCTAAGTAGATCATTGCTCAGCTGAAGGACTTACGCTATTAACCGTAGGGTTTGGCCAGTCTCGGTTATCGTAGAATTGACGACGGTAGCCACCGCATTCTGCCGCAGCAGGTTCGTCCTCACATTCATCAGAGTCAAAGACTGCTTTCAGAAATCGCCCGGGAAACACGAACCCCGTGGCGTGCTGGTGTACAGATACCCAAGATAACTATCAGGGAGTTAATTGGTGCCAACATCAGCCACATTCACGCTTGCTAAGCTTGTACGTTGCCATCGCACTCGGCTTAATGTGCCAATATCAGTTTCGAGCCGTTGACGGAATTTTAAAAGCCTTTCCCTCAAATTCTCATTTCCGGGTTCAGCTAATGTGACTTCCGTTGGGATGCATTTGCAATGGCCTTTAGGGAAGCTGAAGCGGGACGGTCCGAACCAGGATTGGCTAGTCAGGTTCCAAGACACCCTATGTTCAGCCGCACGGAGCATGGCTGGCTGATCACGCCAGCTTTGACATGAATCGTTCCGTTCAAGTACGTGGAATGAATAGGTAGACGGAATGCATTTGGACGTGGATTTCCAGGTGAGTGATTCCCGGCCAATTTTGATCATGACTCACAATACCAGGATCGATACCGCACTTTCACCGCAAGTGAGTCAAAGTTCGGGAACATCAGCGACTTCTTGAACGGTCTCAGGCAGAAGGGGGTTAAGTGCTGCACAAACATCACGCCTATCCTCAGTCTTCGAGAGTCAGACGCCGACCCATACATCAATCTACGTAACTTTTGGGATGAAGGAGATAAGCTGAATCCAGCCACCAAGTAAGTGGCACCCATACTGATAGTTTGACTAGGCTGACGGATTATTCGTAGTCTTTTGGTCAGCGACAAAAGGTATCGGAATGGTCTTCCCAATATCCAGCAGCGTGGATGGCGATATGATGGCGGTGGATTCGCAGTGCCGACACAGCTCGATCCAGCCAACCCCGGTATACAGAAGATCTACACAGACTCTGTGGATGCGCCCGAAAGTGGACTTCGTGACAACTACAACTTCAACGAGAATTACAACAGTGGGTATCCATTTCATGGAGGCGTTAGCTACGGCACACTTCCTGGAAACGATACCAATCTTGGGACCGTGAGTCAATCTCCACAGATTCTTGATTCAAAACTGATCATTGGAGGCCGGCTTTTATCCTGACTTGAACCGTGCGGTTGCACGCCAAAGATGGGGTGAGCAGTACCAGTACCTTTTCGACAACGGCCTGGAGTTCGTGTGGCAAGATATGACAACTCCTGCCGTTGCAGAGGTTTACGGCGACATGCTTGGGTCAGTAAACCGTGTGTTCTGGAGTCAACAGTCGCTAACAAACTTACAGCTTCCCATCCCGTCTTTTCATGTCCGATGACACACCCAACCAAGATCCGAAAGTCACACCATTGACTAAAACTGCTATTGAGCTTTGGGGTCTTTACTCGTACAACTTGCACAAAGAAACGTACAGAGGGCTAAATAAGCTCAAAGGAAGAGAAAACAAGCGCAACTTTATCATCGGCCGTGGTAGCCTTACTGGAATGCACAGATTTGCTGGCCTTTGGACTGGTGACAATGGCAGTTCTTGGGATTTCTGGAGAATTTCGGTTGCGCAGGTCATTGCTCTGGGGTACAGCGGTATGACAATCGCAGGAGTTGACATGGGAGGCTTCACCCCAGATCCAGACAAGGAGCTCAACTCTCCGCAGTGGTGTGACCCAGAGCTGCTGATTCGCTGGTACACTGGAGCATTCTTGCTGCCCTGGTATCGAAATCATTACATTCAGCATAACCCCGGCAAGAGTTTCCAGGTAGTTGCGGATACTACAAAGCTTTCCGTACTTTACTTACGTTGATCATCGTCCAGGAACCGTGGCAGTACACATACGCTTTTCAGAATTACCCAGGAGCTCTTCAGGGGTCCAGCCAAGATGTGTATAACCTCTACATGTCAGTCGAGCCGATCTGCCGCTACTACGTCCAACTCCGATAGCTCATGCAGGTACTTTATGATACGATGTTTGCAAACCTCGTTGACGGTTTGCCCATTGCCCGCGCCATGGTACGCCAGATAATCTTGTTCCGCACTTTGAATGAGGGTGTTCACTAAAACCATCAGCTTATTACTGATCCGGAAGATACAACGCTATTCAATGCAAATGACGATTTCATCGACAATCACTATCTTCTTGGTCACAACACTCTAGTTTGCCCTATCCTCAATCCAGGAGTAAACCACAGGCCAGTTTATCTGCCCGGTTCTGATAAGTGGTATCCATTGAACCTTCGCATCGACGTGCAGAATCAAGGAAATGACCCGCAGCGAATCAAGCATGCTGCTGATCTGGAGCAATCCGTATGTGGTGGTACCACGATCAGTTATGGGTGTTATATACCCAATGCCGGGTATCAACCCGAGCAAATACCCTTCGTTACACCAGTATATGTCCGAGCCGGCAAGTAACTAAAGCACCCATCAAACATGACTAAGTCTGACAATCACAGGGGCCATCATTCCGCAACTTTATCACCGCCAGTTTGTAAATGAAGGCAGTGTTAACACGCCTACAATTCACATCTATCCCAACGTACTCGGGCGAAAACCAACGGCAAGCGACCTTCTACAACCTAGGTAAAGAACCTAAACTGATAGGTGAGCCGTCTTATCATTACTCCATGTACTTGGATGACGGCGGCAGCCGGGACAGTGCGCCGGCCTGTCTACCTCAACACAGGTATCCTCATGCTGCCACCTCTACTACGTGTGAGGCCAAGAGCTACTTCCGCGAAGTCAAGATTCATCAGGTTTGTCCAGTCCATCTAACGTCAATATCGGCGTATATATCTAATACCTGGCTTAGGAGTATAACGGCGCATTGTGCATTATCAAGCTCTCTCATCCTTGGAACCAATTAAAACGCGTGTCCTCTTATTGGCGACACGTATCAACTCGCCATCTGGACTGAAAAGTGCACAGCACCAAGCGCTTCCGATGCCGTCAGTGTCTCGTTTCAGGACCAAGACGGAAATTCCATCACTAATCCAGGTTTGACGTTCGAGTATACCCCAAGCCGAGGTGTTTTGACGGTTTATGTGCCGGTAGCTCTGGTACCCAATCTTCAGAACCAGCTACCTGAGTTGGTTTCCCCTGAGGACCACTTCGTCTCTATCCGAGTTTCTGGGCTTTCTTGAGTTTGTGACTTGATGAAGTAGTCCAGAGACAAATTGGTATGGTTCCTGGGCTTGGTATTGCATTGCTACTGAATGTTTGTTTTTCTTGCGAGGGCGTAACTCATCGACATCTGAGAACTTGTGTGGTTATGAATCGGAGGACTCAGTATTACTGCAAAGAACATTCAGTGGATACTATTACTGTCTCGAGAGCTTCTACTCATATATCTAGTATAGATAAGGTAGGATATGACAGGGTTGAACAGCCTCAAGTAGATCTCAGCTTCAAAGTTGGGTACAAAACAGTGACAGTGCCTTTCTATCTATCCCGCAAGACTTGTCACGTACGAAGCGCTAATGTTGCAACTCTCCGTTGACTCAGTTAACGTTATGTATCTGAGTAAACCGTGATTTCCACCTTGATCGGTTGACCTATTAATAAGTTGATTTATTTAGGAACTCACATGACCACAACCCCTATGAAGTTACAAAATTATGCACAGAGCCTTAGCTGGGGAGATGACTTTCCCTTGATAGTGTCCCTTTCAGGCGAAGCCTTGATAAGTTAATATTAATCCGATTCAGTATATGTAGAGGGGTCCTTGACAAAGTCAATACAAAAGCCATGGAGTGCAGCTAGTCAATAGAACTTCTCCGTTGACGATGTTTATATCATATACCTAGGGTAGGTAAGTCAGGGTCTGAATCCTTTATCGAGTTTATAATGCAATACCATTCTGTAAATAAAGTCTCAAAACCAAGTACATACTGGCAGCTCTTGTAGGCATATGACTTGGTAGTAGAATAGACTAGTGTGGCAAACGCGTATACTGGCTTGCAACACCGGTGCTCCCCTTTCACTGATGTAAAGACCCACAAACGGGCTATGCCTCTCCAGACTCGAAATCACAATAAGACTCCTGACTTGGGTAGCCAAGTAGCTACAGTGGCAAACCTCAGCCTGTGGGTTCTATACTTGCGCTTTGTAGCCACAGAATTACCAGTTTCTTGGTGCTGTCATGTCCAAATCCTCGAACATGGGGAGCTGCCTCTGAATGCGCTCTTCGTCGGGGTGCGCTAGACAATCCCATGCTGCAGCTGCACCGAGGTAAGTTGAAAGCAATTGTTCCATAGAGGCTTGTCCATTTTGGCTCCCGGCTCTCGGTGCATCTTCATGAACTGGCAGCCCGGTCTCAGCAGCAGACTTGTTCAAGGGGGACCCTAGCATCTGTCTGATGCGCTTCATGTAGTCTGGTTCTTCCGGTCGTAGGCCTTGTTGACATGAAAGATAGCCATCACGATTCTTCCAGGCCTTCATCGTAAACTTGGCAAGAGCGATGTTGTACTCCTGGGAGGGGTCCAAAAACTCGGGATGAAACTCGTAAAGAGACGGCACTAGCTGCCAAGCCCGCTCGACTATAGACCCGGTCATTCGCTGGCTAAGCTGGCCAATCATGAAAATTACTACGTCATACTGAAATAGCAACTTGAGAAACCAGTGGAATTCGGGGTGTCTATTCGACCTATAGGCGTTAATGTTCTGCTCGGTGGTCATGACAGACCATTTGAATAGGTTATCTTTGGGTGTCATGATCTCCGATCCCCATTCTGGTTGTTCCTGGGGAGGGCGACTCGTTTCCTGAACTTTTTGAAGTATCAGAGACTTCAGAAGGCTGGCCAATTCGTGGACAGGACCAGCCGTAGGATCGGAGTTCTTATCGATCACAGCATTGAGCCGACTCTCGAGATTCTTGATAAAGGCGCTCATTTGTGCCGACTGAACTTTGCTTCTTCTTCCTGAGCTCAGGGTGCTCAATTCGTTGTAGAGCATTAACGATTCGATGTCTTGTTGCTGCTGAATGCAAAAGCCAACTTGATACACCAAGAGTGGAATTACCATGTCTGTCGGGCCTTCGCGATCCTGATATCGCTCCGTTGCACCCGCATGTAAGTCCGCGTCATTCAGGTTTTTGGGAAGTTTACAGTCGCTAGGTCGAGGAAGCAGTGATTGGCTCAGCCCTGATATCATGGAGAATTTGGAGTCCAACATGAAAATCTGCCACCAAATCCGCCGCCTCATCTCAGTTTCAAAAGGTGGAAGGCCGAGAAGCTCCCCATCTCTGTGGAGGCCCATTTTCTGGGCGATTCGTACACAGATACCGTTCAAAACCCAAGCTCCATGGATGTTGCACCTGCCCTGTATTGACATCTTGGACACAGTTAGCAAGACAGTCAGGAACAAGCAAGAAGAAGTAGCCATACAATGTGCAAAACTAATGCCTGGAATGTTGTCAGATCGTGAGATTTAAGAAACTGCGCCTGGAGCAGACTTGCTCGTACTCCGGATGAAAACCGCCAAAAGGCAGCTTTGCATGTGGAGCCTAGCATTGCGAGGCACTCATCATCAGTCATGGAGACGATGGACATGCTGTATACGGCGAAGAGAAGAGCGTCAATGTTGTGTGGCAAGGTCCCTGGACCAGCGGCAGCTTCTGCCACGGACTGCTGCAAGGTGGGAGGGTGTATGATTTTCGTAAGAGAATTTACTCTCTCGAGAAATATTTGCCATAAGCCGAAAATCTGACCGGCGTTGGGGTAAAGATCATGAGGTTTCTCAGACGGCAAGTTGCCGCCGACAAGAAGATATTCGCTGTAATCGGGCATTGAAGCTCCGGGGTCCCAGTCGGACGGTTCAGCCTCAGCGATATGCTCTTCGCGTTCCACAAGTTTTCGCATCCCACGTAGCTAAAGGTGTTGCTTTCTTAGCAAGAAGCGCAGCCAGGCGAAGGATATTCCAAAGGTCGTACCTCTTCATAAACGGTGGCCCATAGGAAGTTGTCCATGAAACGCACAGTACCACCTTCCGTCACAAGCTTGCCAGCGGGTTTCCAGTTGACCTCGTGGTTCTCATACTGGGGAATGCTGGAAGACTGTGGCGGAGCGACTGTGCCGTTATCTTCCAGGGGCTCATTGCTTGCAGCTGCATATCGGGCCAAAAGCTCCTCACAACGAGCAAGCCTTGCTTGCAGCTCCGCATTAGGACGTCTACGCTTTCGCACTGGTGCCGGAATGCTAGGACTACATGTTGTATTAGACTAGGTAGGAGAATATAGAGGTCAGCAAGAGTTCAAGAGCAAGCAAGGAAGCAATAACAACAAAAGAGATGTGTGGTCCGATAGATATGCGGAAGCTCTAGCTCCTCAGTCTCGGAGACAGAGATCCATAGCATTACAATATGTTGCTGACACTTCCCAAGACAGACCTTGACACAATTCGCGCACGGGTATAGTCGGTCACATTTGACCTTTCGACGTTGGCATAGCATGCATGCTAGAGGCCGAGGCTGCTTTGTAGAAGAGGTATTCGGAGGAGGAGCCGACATCTCGCGAAATGAGTGAGCTGACGACATACGCGAAATGTGCACCAGGAGTCTCGCTCAATCTTTTCTGCCGATAGCGGGAACGGGTATGTACAGGGGGGGCGATTGGGGGCCGACTAGGAATTGAAAGACATGCGAGATGTCCCGTTATGAGCGCTTTTTTGGGTACGTTTTTCAGAAGCCGATGCGCTCATCCATCACACTGCAGTACAACTGACGGTGGCATCAACATGAGTGGGAAGTTGCGCAGACTCTCGTTGTGGGACGCCAGTCGGAAAGGGTGACGAAGTTTAAATCGAGGCCAATGCCTAGGAACGGAACCGAGCGGCTTGCTCGGCTGTAGCGCCCCTGCAGCTGTGGTTAACACGTATTTGTCAGGCGTCGAAGCCCTCTAGCTAAGCTGCCACCAAGTACTACGTAACGCTACCAAATTGTGCCTAGGCCGAACATTGGTCAAGGGATCCATCCAGAAGGAGGAGCACGTCCCCGTTAGGCGAGATATTCCTAAAGAGACTCTTTTCGTAACCCATCAAGTGAATCAAGCCACCCAGCGTGCAATCCACCCAGGCCTCTGTGAAAAGTTTTGCGCTGTATCTCGTGCAGCAAGAGAAAGCTAGCGACTTCAATGGCACTGTTCCGCGGTGTGCGCTAACAATTCTATGAATCAAAGCGTGCTGCTAGACATCGCTCCTCCTAGTGACACAGTGAATTCAATTTCAGACACGTCTGGTGCAATGAGGTGAAGGTATCTCGATATCATGCATCTCAACTCGAGCTTGGAGGTAGCTTGCGAAACATATGGTGTCCTCAGATTGTGGTGCGTTAAGTTAGGATGTGCAGGCTAGCTTAAGGTAGCGTACGGATATTCTACATTTACCTGTATGTGACTCCTGTTGGCCGTTGATACCAATTAGAGTGTCCGTATCCATCCCATACTATTGTAGAGGTGTGGAGCGAGGCAAAATCAGCCACTGGAAGAAGCCGAGCCAGTAGGAGTAAGTTCTTCGGGGTCATAGTCCGTATGTGCAAGTGTTCAATCGGGCCAACTAGATTTATAACTGTCTTGCCTTCTTCTTGAGACGGCAGTCAGGCTGTCAAGAGTCACGTTGAATCAGAGCGCTCCAGAACGATAGAAAAGAATAACCTTTGAACAATAATCTTTGAATCTTCTTTTGGCCCCAGCCTTTGTACCAAGATTTCCAACGCCCCACGAAATCTCAAGTAAAATTCGGAAGAGCTTTCCAATGATAATTTTATTAGATATAAGGTCCAAGATCAATGTGTCCGTCGCCGTCGAGGAGCTGGAACAAGTTCAGATCCCCAAACCCATGGTCCATCTCGTTTCTTCCATCAAGCATAGATAAATCCGGCGTTCTGGGTAAGGAGGATGAAAGGCTCAAGAGGGACGCGTCTACGTCCACAAAAGATGGCGAACCAAGTCCAAAAAAGCCAGAGGCGGAGTTATTTGTCTTCGACAGGAGGCTTCCATCCGTGCTTGTATTCGGACTGGCCTCAGTAGCTGAAGCTTGGATGTTGTGGATGCTTTCAGTGCTTTCTCGCGGGACAAGCCCGAAAAGCTGTGACGAGCTTTCAGTACGCTGCATACGCTCTCTGAGTTCCTTCTTTTCCAAATACTCAAGAGCAGCGTTGAGTAATGACTTTGCAATGAGCGAGTATTGTGAGGCGTGGGCATCGATTTTCGCAAAATGTTCTAGTACCAATATAGAATTTCGCGTGTACTTTTCCAAAATGCGGCCAAAGGATCCGAGGAGGCCCACGCCCAAGATAAGAGATGAAGCAAATAACCAAGAGCTACAGAAATGAATAAGCCAGGTTCGAAATCACTGCATCGATATGATCACTCACACGACTAAAGGCATGTGCCCTATTAGAACCCCTTTCTCGACTAGGCCGACTAAAATGTCGACCATGAAGCTTGCGGCATCGATACACGCATCAGCAAGTTTCGACTTGCCAGAAGTCAGACCTGAAGTTGTCGTTGGTGTCTCGGCAACCCCGTCGGCTAGTCGCTTGTACAATTCATACATTAGGAAAGGTCGTGAGACTAAGATTACCGCTGTATAACATCAGTATCATCTCTTTGGATCGTAGTGCTGGACGGAAAGTCGCCAGGGAAACTGACCGTAGTAGTAGGAACAAAGGACTTGGCATGCTCCTGTCACCCTTTTTCCTTCATGGTCAGATCGAGTGTCGGAAACAGTGTCCTTTAGCCTCTGTAACCACCGAATTGACCAGTCTCGTAGCTGTCGTGAGATACCCTCGGTCAATTGATATGAAACCTTCCTTCTCGAGTAGACCTCTACGACGATGCCTTCAGTGATCAAGAATATTTGCGCTGAGGCATTGAGTAGATCGAAGATTTCTTGTCCCTTATCGTCCAACTCCCTGTAGGGTACAGTGCAATCCACGTCAGATGTTGCAGGTGGCCGGCCCATTGATGTACTTAAGAAGAGATCCAAGACACGCAGGCTCTTCCACAGGCGATCCCTACCAAGTATGAGCATTAGCAGTTTGTGTTAGTGACAGGGTAACGAAGGGGGTTTCTACCGCTGTCTATGAACATCCGCACCAAATCGAGAGTTGATCTCGGTGCGGTGGATCCCAATCGAGTAAGCTGCTCTCACTGCGATGCCTGCAAGTTTGCCTTGTGATGAGTATGAACCACTCTAAGTACTGTTATGACTGATAGTTCTCCTGGTGACATACCGAAGAATAGGAATGCCCCATTCATCTGGCATGAACCAAGCATATAGACAGTAACTAGAATGAACGTCTGAATGGTTGGGACATTGATGTTCCCGCTGAGATTTGCAAGGGCGATGTTGCGCGCATATTCAAAGTAGGAAGATGCAAGGTCTTCCTCGGAAGACTGGTAGCCTATGGCAAGAACGAGATAATGAGTGGCGGATACTGCGTCTTGTAGTCTATGGTTCTGACGAGCCCAAGACTTGATTTCGCTGACGAGCTGCGCATGTCCAAACAGATCAACTAGACCACTGGTCTGTGAGATTACGTAGGATTGGTTATCAAAGTTGAGCACACCGTAGCCAAACAAGGAGGAGGTCTCACCACTTCATGGTACCTTAGAACGGCACCCGATATTGTCGTAAGTTGGAGAATGGGCTCGCCATTTCCGGAATGATGAACCGGCGGTCGAAAAGGTGGATTTTCAGTCTGGTGCGCAAAGACTTGCGGATCAACGCGTGTGTTCACCAATTGCCGGACAGTTTGGAAGAATGACAACGGCGCACAATCTCCAATGAAGACTTGATGACATAATTACAACACATCAGTTGGGGAATTAGGTATGTATCTGTTTGGGATGGACGCACTTATTTTCCCCTGGGCGTCGCACAAAAGACGTGCTTCTCGGGGGACTTCTGTCTCTTCTTCGGCGAGGGCCTCGTGTGACGTGACTGATTGCCGGGTCTCGGACTGAACATCTGGGCCATTGTGCACAGATGGAGACGGCGTTCTCAGAAGGGGCGCCGGAGCCCTTCGCCTCTGTTGCGGAGAATATCGACACGTGGAAGGACGTTGCCGTCTCAAGCAGTAGCTGCATGGCAACTTGCCATCGCATTTGACTGTTACACGGAATGGTTAAAACAGAATTCAGATAATAATTCACGAAACACAGCATGCAAGTGCGCGCTGAGACTGTTTGTGGGCCAGGAGCGCGCACATTCAGCTGACTACCTGTAGTAGACACAACAATGCCCAAATTCAATAGCAAACTGGCTCGTGAGAGACATTCGGAGACGAAATGGGAATTGTACCTTTGCGAGCCTTGCAGCTGTCGCAAGCGTTGGCGACTCTTGTGCGGACATACGCGTGTGGCGATGATTCTTGCCCCGAAACATCTTCCATAGTGTTACAGCCGTAATTACTTCGCTGTTGTGCAGGCAGACATGCGGAAGAGCGAAGATCGGGACGCGGAGGGAAGAAACCAGTCAGTGCCGACGTGGAAGGTTTCCGAGGGCGGAACTTGCTCGACGCTAGCCGTGGTTGGGTAAACATCTGTCATTGCCAGGGCACATGATACAGTACTTCCGATCATATACACGTTGACGGATGCACGGTGTAGACACGATTTGTTGGAGCCGCTCCTAGCCACCACAGAGCCACTTCTAACATCCAGGAGGAGCCTTAGTGTACTTACTTGACCTGGTGCCTCGTCATCACACTTCCGATCCTAGGAGGACATCGTACACAGAAAGTTGAAAACTACCCTAATCACCACTCTGCAGTGAATCAGGCGTGACTTGTAATACGATGACGTACATGCCTGCCTGGAGAGTGTTTTTCACTTCACTGCTTGGCTCCGAATTAGTCGAAAACCTCGCTTTTCGGAATATTCTGTTAGACTGGCAGTATTCCCCCTCCTCCGTACAGTCATAATTAGTAATTCCTGGTGAAACATCCTTTAACTAACCATTCTCTCTACTTTCCCCTACGATGGTTCACTGCGATTACTCCGCCTATAGTGTGGAGTTTTGGGAAGTCCAAGGCATGAGGGATATCAAACTGCGGCAAGCGGCAGCTTGGTATGATGGCCAAATGAAAGTTCTGGTCGAGGCTGGGCATTTTCTACCCCCATCTTACCATTATCAGATAAAAGCAAAATGCAAGCCTGGATTGAATATTCCAATCGCAGAAGCGCGTTTAGGGAACAGTAGACTTCCACCGACATTTTCGGAAGTAACAGAAGTAAATGCATGTCAGCATCAGGAAATTCGTCGCCGCTGCGATGGCTAGTGTTTTTTATTCGCTCAGCTGCGATGCGATCCGAGATCCGAAGTCACTCTTCCGCTCCCGTCACCTGAGAAGGGACCACAGCGGTCATACAGATGGAACTTTCCCAATTTGTGGACCCGGCTTCATGTGAATGGAGCATTGAGGTTACATGCGGAAGTTTGACTCTTCAGTCCCCTTGCATTAGTCTAGCACTGAATTATGTAATTTCGCTCCTTTTCGATGGCTATACTGTTATGGATATCATAGATCGACGCATCAAATGTTCATCTCCGCTCTGCTCTCTCTAACTGTCCCGCCTGCAGAGTCTCGTCTCTTGTTTGCTTCAGGAATGGCATCAATGCTGTTCCGCCTGTTCCCGTGAGCTGCTCGTCCTTCACTGAAGATGCGCTTGCCAAGTCTACTTTCACGCCACTGTGCATCTTCTTCGAAGGAAGCACGATATAGCGGGTAACAATTTGCAAATGCTTGTTCCGAAACTCTGTCATCGTTCGAATTGCTGCTTGGTATGCATTGCAGAAGTCTTGCTGCTCGACAGTCGAAACCGGTAGTTTTGCAAGCTCTCGGATGCTGCCCATGCGGGCAACGTGTTCGAGGAAACGTTTGTGTGGCCCTGGCATGTAAGTGCGGACTTCCTCGTGAAAAGCGGGCATTCGTGTTTGGCTGGTGTTGGTCCTGCTTGCATGTGGGTTGCTGTTGCCCTCTGATGTGTGCTCAACCCCCAGAACAATATCGAGAAATTGGATCAGAGAGCTTTGTCCGTTGCTTCCCCCACGAAGTTGTTGCCAACTACCCTGACCGTTGCCTTCGTCGTAAAAGACACCTTTGGGTAGGCCTGCTGCTGCCATGTTTTTACTTCCGGCCAGAAATGGACGAATCTCGTAGAAGAATACCATCGGGTCGCATTTCTCATACATCCGTTCCAGTAAAGCCCCGATCTGTCGAATATTGCCAGACAGTGCTTCTAGTGCCCGCGTGATTGTGTCGTAGTGCCTTGTCTTAATGGACTCCAAAGCATTTAGCATGTCGGTCATAATTCGAGCGCCTTGGGCCTCCATGGCCACTGAGACTAAGTAAAACCAAACTTCGTCTTTTGTGCCAGTAAAAGTGTGTAGAGACTCAAGAGAATCCAGATCAGTGAAATCGTTCGTGGTCGATAAGAAGTTCCACAAGTTCAAGCCTGCGTAGGTCGCGACAGGCGGAACTTCGAGATGCTCGGAGACGCGTAAGAGAGGGACAGCTATTGCTGGAGGCAGGACCTTGAACTGATGTTAGAAAGCCCTTGGAAAGTCAGACGGAGTACCAACCTGTTCTGCCTGTTCTCCGCCCCAGATGTAGGCATGCGCCAGAAAGATCAAAATCACATAAGCTCTTCTCCACTCAGATTGACTGCGTAGCTTGTTCGTCGATAAGAGAGGAAGACCTTTGACATCTCGTCGCAGCTTGCCTGCTTTGAGAAGCTCCGGGAGATGATGGATAATTGTTTCCCATGGTGAGTAGTAAGGATCCGGAAGAACCTTGACAGGTGCGTCGGCCGGCAGGAAACCGTTCTGTGTGATGGCGTACTTCTTCATCAAAGCAAGGACATCTGTCTGTGCCTGTTCTGCGAACATAGGAAGCGCGTGAGGAGACATATTAACGGAGTTTAGACGTCAATAACACAACGAAATAGCCGTACTATGATGAAGTCGATACGTGGAGAGAAAGGGGTAAGAAGAGATTGATTGAGTTATAATGTGCATGGAACAGAAAACAGTTCGATGCGAGTCAGGGTGTGGTAAGATGAAGAAGTAGCTCTTCAACTGCATGTCTCAAGTCCCCTGTCTCCGTGTTGCTTGCCAACCTGTATCCGTACTTACTCGGTATTCCGTACGCATCTTGCACTAATACGCTTGTCATCCGATGGTATAAGTGGACCAAGCCGAAACCCGTCGCTTATATGCGGAAGCGCTAGGGCTGAGACGGAAGCGGATACCGGATGTTGGTGGGGCCGCTCGCGAAGTTTTCGGAATGACGATGCGCCATCTCGAGTAAGATGAGGAGGGGACAGGTACAAAGACGAACAAGACGCCCTCCTTCTGCCTCGAATGGTGCCATATCTGAGAGAATCCGGATCATTCAGAAAAGTTGACATAATTTGTCGTACGATCTAAGATGGATTTCAACGCATTTGCCGAGCAGATTCGTTCTGGGAGCCAGGCCAAGTTTCCTGCCAATGCAAACACCATCTCGTTTGCGCAGCAGCTCGACACGCAAGACAAACTCGCGTATTTGCGCAATGAGTTCATCATTCCGACGAAAGGCTCTCTCAAAAAAAAGTCTTTGACCGGAACTCTCCCTAGTAGGTCCTGCCAAAAGTTAGTGACACAAAACCTGTGGCACAGCAATCATCCCAGATCCAATACTAATTACCCCAAAAGACAATCAACTTCTCAACGGCAATGCAAATGTGGTCAATGGCACCAATGGAAGTCATTCGTCGTCCGAAGATGATGCGACTCCATCAGTCTACTTTTGTGGTAACTCACTGGGAGTTCCACCCAAAGCAGTCAAGGACTACATTCACGCTCAGTTGGAGACCTGGGCATCGATTGGGGTGAATGGCCACTTCCAGGGCCTCGAAAACTCACCCCTTGTTTGCTGGCAAGACATGGCTGAGGACGTGGCGAAGAAAAGCGCAGCCATTGTCGGCGCCCTCCCCGAAGAGGTTGTTATGATGAATACCTTGACCGCAAACCTGCACTTTTTGATGGCCAGCTTCTACCGACCGACAGAGAAGAAGCATAAAATTATCCTTGAATGGCGGCCATTTCCGAGTGATCACGTGAGTCGACTGTCATCACATACAATTCGTATACCGAGCTGACAAAGACAGTATGTGATCGAATCGCAGATTCAGTGGCATGGATTGGATCCGTCCAAGTCGATGGTCCAGATCCAGCCCGATGAGAACTTTTACATCTCAACTGATCTCATTCTGAAGACCATTGATGAACACGCGGAGGAGACTGCCCTCATTTTACTTCCCGGTATACAATACTACAGTGGCCAACTTTTCGACATGCCTCGCATTACCGAATACGCGCAGTCTAAGGGCATTATTGTCGGTTGGGACTTGGCTCATGCTGCTGGAAACGTCGAGTTACGGCTTCACGACTGGAATGTTGACTTCGCGGCCTGGTGTACATACAAGTACCAGAATGCTGGACCAGGGTCAATGGCCGGCGCATTTGTCCACGAAAGACACGGAAAGGTCGACACCAGCGAGGGGAAGCCCAAGTTTCGCCACAGACTAACGGGCTGGTACGGCGGTGACAAGTCGGTCCGCTTCAATATGGACAACAACTTCCTCCCTACCGTTGGCGCTGGTGGTTTCCAAGTTTCAAATCCATCAGCCATCGATCTCGCCTCGCTATCGGGTGCCCTCTCGGTATTCAGCAAGACCTCCATGGCTGAATTGCGAACAAAGTCTTTGGTGCTTACTGCGTACGCGGAGCATCTTCTTGATGGCATCTTGGCAGACGATACCGACGAACCTTCATTCAGGGTTCTTACGCCTAGGAATGCCCACGAGAGAGGTGCTCAGCTGAGTGTCCTGCTCAAGGACGGCCTACTCGAACATGTCGTGGAAGCTTTTGTTGAGGAAGGAATCGTTTGTGATAAACGCAAGCCAGGAGTTATCCGTGTCGCGCCGGTGCCCCTGTATTGCACATTCCAGGATGTATGGAAGTTCATGGACACTCTGAGGAAAGCTATCGCTTAAAAGTCTTCATGAAAAGTTGCTGCCAACACAGTATTAATGAGGCTCTATACTAATTAATAAAAGAAAGTTCGTTATCTACATTGAACACGCATTGGCAAATCTTGTTCCACAACGTGTCTCGGCACTCTTTGGCGTTCATTATGGCAGCCTGTTAGATCTAGCTAGTTTCGATTTATAGTCATCCCGGAACGCAACGTATTATAAATGCGGCGCGTCAATGCTCTGCAGGATCATGGTAACTAAGCTGAACAAGCCTTCACCAAGTATGAAGCCTGTAGCCGTGGAAATGAGGCGCGATTCCTTTTCTCGACCCCAGCGCCCAAGGATATAATAATGAATCAGACCTCCAATTCCTTGCGCCAAAATCATTTCAGGCATAATATACATGCCTGTGCTATCAGTTAGAATTGGGATGCACTTAGTCTTCGCAGCTTGACGTACCTGCAGCTAACGCAACACTGGATGGTACCCAAGGAGACCAGCGACTACTAAGACGCTTAGAATCTTTGAGTATCTTGAATATAGCACCCAAAACCGATGCAACTATGCCAAATTTGAGTAGCCCAGGCGGCATGCCTCGGCCATATACTAGCCGAGCTGTTGAAATCAAGATGTGCGCCGATGGCATGGGAAAGTCTTTGGACGGAAAGCCGAGCATGTTGGTGTAAAGCCGGTAGACCAGCATCGATATCGCGGATCCAACCAACGATCCAATCAGTTGTCCATAGAAAAGAGACATCGGTGGCGCATTGACAAGATGGCCCATCTTGAACTCGTCCATCATCTCTGCCGCTTGCCAGACGCTTGCTTCAACAACACCAGCAACGGCTAAGCTGAGTAAAATGGCATTTGGATTTGTTGAAGGTATCAGGAAGGCGAACAGAAATTGCGGGATTTTAGCTATGACATACCCGAAGCGTTAGAGCCACTATCACCGCAGATAGTTGGAGCAAATACCACATACCAATATAGGCCGCCCCTCCAGTCCCCGTTTCTCCGTAGCAGCGAATGTTAACATGACTTAGCGGTAAGATCGTGAATACTGCCAACAGTAAGGCTAATATTGGAACTGAAGACCCAAAAAGGACGATCATAGAAGCGAAGCATAGAAGTAGGCCGGCTAGTATCCAGATCAGATAGACTTTGGTGGTTAATTTGTCATCCCGGTAGTGTAAAGACCCAAGGAGAGGCAGTGCTTTAGACCGTGATGAACTTCTGATCAGAGGCTGTGTATCCTCTTCGTTGTCGGATCGGAGATGTCTTTTCAAGTATGTTGTGAGGCCCAGCAAGTTTGGCATATAGACATTGAAGGAACGTAGGAGCATTGTCGAAAGAGTGATGGCTGTATCGCCTAAAATCAGTGCAACTGCTATCCACATGATCCAACCTCTTGAGCCGCTTTCCCAGTCGGAGACAGAGCCAGGGGCCCATCCGTTGAATTTGGATAGAGGTGAAAGTATGCCCCACCCAATCAAGCATCCAACGACGATCCAAAGGGTTGTGACTGGAGGCACAATCAAGCCAATGGAGATATAGCCTGGGGATGTCGAGAGAGAAAAGAGCCATTCTCGAGCAAGATAGTTGCCGAAGATATTTACGGTACGTATTTGAGGGATGAAATATGCAGTGAGGGACTGCATTTGATGTCAGCGAGGCGAAAGGGTGGTCCAAGAAAATTGACGCTCACGTAAAGTGCCGCAAACAAGAATGTGATGAGAATGAGTTTGTTATTCTGGCTCCAACCATGTTGCACAAGGCTATCGTCAGTATCAACTGAGTCTTCTACAAGTGATGGCTTTTGCTTGTCGTTAGTGCTATCCAAATCATTCTGAGCGCGGAGAATTCGATCCGCAATGTCAGTATCCCGGTGTAATGATCCTATCATAGCCGCCGACGACGTTCCAAATGGGAATGGCAAAGGCTCTTGGACAAGAAACCGTTTTCGCAGTGGTAGGGTCACGGCAACACCCAGGATACTGACACCAATGGACCAAACACAGAGTTGAGACCAGTCAAGTCGGAAGGGGCCATTTTCCGATTCGTTGGTGAGGAACTCCATGGCCGGCAAAATCCCGACAGATCCGATCGTGAAAGGCATCAAGCCCAAAGAGCTCGCAATAACAACCATTGTCGCATGTTCTTGGGGGGTGAATGGGAAAGCTAAATGATCTTGGACCATTTTGAAGAAGGCAAAGCCCAGTATGGTTGAAGGAAGGCTCATTATGGCTAAGAAACCAGTACGAAGTCCGAAATACGTGTTGGATAGGCATATTAAGAAGCCAACAATGATGCCGACGGCCGTGGATCGGAGAGTTAAAGAGGAAGCGGGCTGTAGCATTTCTTGTTCCCTTGACCTCGAGGTAGAAGCTCTGCGGTGTCGTCGGCTGGCTGCTTCGATATCTCGAAATCCAGGCATGATCGCTTTCCTAAAGTGCCTGCGAAGGAAACACGGTCGAGCTTTTGGAACTGTCCAAAAGGTTAGGAAGTCAGAATAGCTCCTACTCGTGGATAGGGAAGAGGTACGCAATGGCCTTGCGCTCCAGGCTCTATGAAAACCTAATCACATGCACAAAATCCATTCCCCATTCGCACTGATGCATCGGCAGTGAGCTTGGGTTTATGTGTGGTGACACAGAGGCTACGTCATCGATATTCTCACATCATCCAGCATACCCACCCCATGGTACCGATTTGATGTTTTGCGGCCTCCGCCTCTAAACAGAGAAATGCAATAATGATCATGAAGAGGGCTGGGTTTTCAAAGATATTTACGGCGGAAATACCATATGAGAGTTCATTATTTTCCAGCCGCAAAAGTATACAAGACTCATTGCGCTACATAAGGCGACTAGTCTGGCCGTCAGCAACGGCATTGCATGGGCTGTGGAGGGCGCGAAACTAGGAAACAGTTGCAGGCACAAGGTGTTTGATCTGCATCTGCGATATCGTTCAGTTAGGCGGTACAGAACACTAGGTAGCTGGGAAAGGGACGAGCTCTTCAGCCTTGTCTGTCCGCTCCTATTGTTTGATTCTATTTTCAAGCACACGAAGTCAACACTCGCCCATCAAGGCACCTGGCCTTCTCATTCATCGCGAGAAACTATACAATGCCAGCCAAGATATGCAATTGGCACAGCAGAACGATTACCTTGGCTCGCTAGCTGCAGCTTCAAACGGGATTGTACACACCATCCATCGCGAGTTTTTTCTTTAGGGCTGTTTGTTAGTTTCGTATCGTACATAGCGAGATATTTGCATAGTGGCCTCTGAGGCTGTAACACTATTGAATTCATACAAGCCCTGGACTGCACAGTCAATGAGCCATGACGAATGCCTTAAGCCCAAGTCCGTAGCTTCCTGGTCTTTTCATCGTTTATGAAGTTGCTGAACGACTAGACTGCCAATCATGGTACGCTCTAGGTACTTTTGTGGTGAACAGCTGCTCATCTCAAACGTCTTTGAACTGACTGGAAGGCCATGACTAGATTCGCGTTACAAGCATACATATGATCAAGCCCCCACGGTCCCAAGAAGCTCAATGAATGCGAAACTTTTGTCAACAACAATCAATACGGATATCAATCTCCGACGAACTGCGTGTACACCTTGCGGGGTTGCCCCGACCTAGCGGGGGGTTGGGCCGCGACTAAACCTTCGGAGCATGCCCTTCGGAGCAGAGGAAAGCCAATCAGCGAGCCTGAGCTTGATTCGAAGAACACCATCCGCTTTGAGAAATTCGAGACAAAATGCCATAGGCACATGTAAGCTACTGTGGCTTGCTGTCTTTGCCCGCCGTTGAGGGGTCAGCAGAGCATATTCAGCCTATCATTAACCCCGCCAAAGTTCCGCAAGATCTCGATGGACCAGTCTGGGCGTAGCGCAAAGCACAGCTTGGTCAGACGACACGAACATGTGACGTCACCTCTATTGCTGTGTTGTGAATATTAATGCAGCTGCTTTCCCCACGTGAATAATCAGTTGCGACATCCTTCTACCTATTGCCCACATCCACCCCACTGCTCATCACAATACCTATCAATCCGAGTCACGTCCCTCCATACCAGAAAGCTCTCAATTTTGATCACATTCACCACCCTCTCGACAACGAACGAAATCACGATGCGTAACGCAGTATTCGCCCAGTTTCTCCTTCAGCTCTGCTTCGCGCTTTTGGCTGTCGCCGCGCCGGCATCCGATCCCGCTGTTGGCACAGCAGCTCACGGCAACACCTGGCAGTATGGCACTGGTGGTGGCATCCTCGGATTCATAGTCCTTGTACTGGATATTATCGTGTTCCGTGAGTCTCCCCCAGAACAGCGTCCTCGACGGCCAAATACTCCGTTGTTTGCATACAGCTATGTTGTCTTTGCTAACAGTTCCGTCCGCTTAGTTGAGGTTCTCAAGTCTGATCGACCCGTCAGTCACAAGGTGCTCTGGTGCCTCGTCGTCTTCCTTTTCCCCATCGTCGGCATGGTCATCTACTGGCTGTTCTCGAACCGCGCTGCCCACAACTCTCGCTCTGGATACGAGGCGGTCGCATAAAGGACATCTTGATACGTGCATTTTGCACTTGGTGCTGCTCAGGAGAATGGGGAAAGATACCTGATTTTTGCATTGTGACGAATGTATGCACTGGCCATGGTAGTGCATGTCAAGATGCCTGTGTCGATCACCTAAGGTCGATTGGCGCTGTGGATATTTCGGGGGCCAATGATATCATCAATGCCTTCAGCACAGTGAAAGTATTGTGACCGGCTTCAGCTAGCCGTACCTATGTAATATGTCTTGTATGCGAACAGCTAATGCGTGCGCACTCGCCATGTCTACAAGCTGCAATGAGTCCGCACCACTTAATTAATGAGTCGACGAAATCAAGTTTGATGTTACAACTAGATACGGCGATGTAGTGCGATTCGAAAGAAAACTACTTTTTCGACACAACTTCGCCGCCTCTACATTAATGGCAACGTTGGTGTTGATAATTACAGTAGAGAGATGGCACGGGGATTGCGACCAATACATGGTCACCCTGGCATTCTTACTGGGATGGGTGCGGTAGCTGCGGCGGTGGAGTCTCTTATGAGTGTGAGCAACGCCCGTAAATGACTTAAGTGCGAGCTCAGGACGCATTAGGAGAGAAGATGGTTCAAATCTCTGGGGGCTCACCAATTTTGCCAGACCGCTTTACACTAGAACTAAGAAATATTCTGTGCCTCGATACATGCGTCTCATTGATGTTTCGCACGCGGTCGAGCTCAGACCTTGTCGTTGGCCAAATTGCATGTATGGTGCCAACATGGGACGAGCGCTAAATTCACCAATGTCTGGATGGGCCTGAAACAGAGGTGGCTATGTTATCCGTTGTTTCGAGCTTATGAAACGCACGACGATGAGAGAACCCCTGGGATGTTTTGCAGTCTAAGGTAGGCTCAAATCTCGCGAGAACTTCATTCTCTTTTTCCCTGACCTCTACATCATCAGCGATCACGAAGGTACGACGACGAAGCGGCCGCTATCGAGAGCCTGAAAAGTGCCCCACAAGTCCTCAGAACAAGCCACGATGGAGTCAAAACAGGAGGACCATGAGCCTTTCTTAGGCTTTCGGGACGACCCTAACAAGCGAACTTCCACCGAAGACGAGATGGAGAATGACAGCTCCCGCTGCCAACAACAAGCTTTGAGAACATCACACCATGGCAGGCTTCTCCGAGACGTCCTCGTATTCCTCGCGACATCTGTTCTATGGGTCGCAGCATTCTACCTTCTAGTGCCCAGTCCTATGGCCCAGAATACGGGCGGCAAGGTCACCGATGGAGAAGATGGGGGAATCCGAACTCCAACATCGAGTGACTACATCGCGGCTTTCCATAATGTCACTTCCAACGCCGAATATATCTCTTGCGGAAATTCCACAGCCGAGGCGAAGAAGATGGGTTGCAAGTACGATACCCTGCTGAATTATTGGGTTCCATCACAATGCTACGACAGAGAGTTCGAAACGGAATACAAAGATGACGATAGCTGGAATGCCTTCGCGGAGTATGTCAATGAATGCTTACTCAAGTCACTGTGAATTATTACGTCCATACTAACGCATATTCTCTTACAGTCAAAACTTAACGCAGCCCATAGCCGCAGAAGCAATGGGCGATCAAGAAGTCTATTATACTTCAATTCGTGACCATTTAAACCATTGTTCGATGCTTTGGAAAAAGCAATTCTGGACCCTTTTCGAAGAACGAACCGCATTTGATGGCATAATTGTTAACTCGTTCCACACGGAGCATTGTGCCGACTTTCTTAAGGATATCTACGGATCAAACCGAACTGAGGCAACGCTGGTCAGGGTTGGCTTCTCAGGATGTTGGATTCGGAATAATAGCAAGGATGTCTAAAAGAACAATGGAGAAGGAGGCTTATAGCTGTCGTATCTACACACGCATTTAACTGTCTAGATCGCGTTACTCAGTGATCTTGAGCCTCGACGACTCATCATGACTAGCAATGCACGAAACCGCAACATGGCTTGACAGTCAAGACTTTGAAGCAATAAGCATTTGATGGAGAGTAGCAAATTAGATCTTGGTTCCCGCAAGATGTGTGTCTGAGAAGCTAGCTTCCCAAATCAGATTCCAATTCCCTTGGCGGCGCACGTCTATACCAAGTCACCACATCACATTTCAATAGTTTGTATTTTCTCCGCTATACTGTTGGTAAGAACACGCAGTTCAATCAGGGTCTCTTCGGATGTAAGTTCCCATAGTCCAATGTTGTGAGGGAGTTGTTCTGTTTTCTTCTTTTTCTGGGCAACTTTAGTCTGGTATTATGACGGCTTGAACGTCTACAGCTTCTGACCATTGCCGATCTGGCATTTCCCTTTTGTCGAGGAATCTGTGCATAGCTGTCTCAAAATACACTTAAGCTTTGCCAGTCAATGTGCAGATCGCTATCGTCAAACTGGAGCTCACTCCAGTTTAACAACCCCCCGTCAGCCCCAGGCCAAACGTCAAAAGAGCCTTGTTCAGTTACAGCCCGAGTTGAGGCCCAGGATGGCTCCTCCTCCGTATGTCCCTCCGGGTTGCCAGCGCTGACACTGCTTAGGCTCTCCAAGCTGAAGAGCCTTGAGACGTAACGACTGCCTCCAGCATTATTCAACTTTGAGCGACGCTCTGTGATGGCGGTAGCCAACGACATCAATATTTCCAGGTAATGTGCGGCCTGGGGGCTTTGGCCAGCAAGAAATTTTAAAACGTCCATGGCTCCTTGAAATGCTCTATCGGTCTCGAGATCGATGCTGACCTTTGCGAAGCACTCTACTCCAAGAATGAGTCCTGCAGAGAATACTAAAGCTCTGTGTGGGATGATTAGCGTTTTCTCAGAGCGAGCCTTGCAGAAAGAGCACAGATGCTGAAACCAAACCGGTTGAATCTTACTTCAGGATACACATGCTTCTCTCGAGTAGCCCAGCCTTTAGAGCGTCAGCACAAGTTTGTGCCAGATACACGGCAGCTTCGATGCACGCCGCGGCTAGCGGCGGGTGATGAATCTTGTTTCCTGCTTGACTGTTGAGGGAGGAGATGAATATCGGCCGAGTTGCTAGTGTGACAGCAAAATAATACAGACAAGATACATGGATCTTGGCAACGGCCATTCGGTTGGCTTCGATGGAGTCTCCCAGAGCTTCAAGCTCTTCCGGGCCTTCCAAGGGCATGAGCAGATTCCTTTTCCAGCTATCTATATTGACCAGAAGCTGTTCCACGACGGGAACCGTGACATCTTTACCGTGATATAAGATGTTGTTGATATCATTGATGACTTCAACAATCTCACACGTTGCCACAAGATATTTCGATCCATAGTCGCAATCGGGTGCCAAATCTCTGATCAGAGGCCTAGCATCCGTTCCTGCCGTGGCGGCAGGCCGGCCCAAGAGAGAGCTCACTAGCTTGTCTAGGATTCGCACACTGATCCAGACTCTTGATCTTTTAAAGCGATGCAAATGTGAGCGAGATACGACTAAATTTTAAAGAGGTGTTTCGGTTTGGGATGACTTACTTCAAAAGTCCACACTGATGGGACTTCGGCTCACACATATACATAGTCTGACTATGAAGGCCAAGTGCAAGAGCAGCCCTTACAGCAATGGATATGTACATATACGCTGTATTTCTGCGGCAATTCCCAAGCATATAGAATGCCATGAGTAAGAAAAGTCTGACCATGTCTAAGTCTGGATCTTCTAGCAGTCCAGAGAATGCTTGTCGCTGTGCTTTGCGAAAGAATGTGAAGCTGTGATCTTGAGCTTCTAGTGCACTGCTACACTGTGCTCCTATTGCCATTACCATGTCCCTGATGGCATCTGAGAGGTGCGATGATTGTTTTGATGGCCAAGCCGCCTTGTCAGCGGAAGCATTTTCGTCAAAGGGTGATGTAACTCCGATAGAGATGCTGTCGGTTAAGCACATTAACTCCCTTTGATCGTCAGAGTCTAGAATATTGATGAGACCTTCCGTCTGTGGCAAGATACTTAGTTACAATCAAATTTGAGCAGGGAAGTTCTCTTACGATTGTGTAGTAACATTTCAAGTAATCGAGTCGTTGCTGATCGCCCAAGTCCACGACCTCATCTGATGAGATCGACCGCCTTGCCTCCGGAGACGCGGCCTCAAGCATCGTTTCCATTCCATCATTGTGAGAGAAAGGTGAGGGGCCAATCTGTCTCACCACCACTTGTCGAACGGTTTGAAGGAACGAAATTGCTGCAGCACCTCCAACGAAAACTTTTATGTGTACGTTCAAAGTCAGCAATCTCAGTGGCGCGATAGTAGGTTGAATAAACCGCCCGATAACTACCTACCTTGTTCACCGTGGGCACTCCGGAGTAATCTACTTGGATTGGCCAGTAGAGAGGATTCTGGCTGAGTACCCTCTCTGGTGTGTGATTCTCGAGGAGGTGTCATGGGACTTTGATGCGCATCAACACAGGGTTCTTCGGATTCTTGTTGAGAAACTGAAGGAGACATTGGGAATGGGTTTGGAGACGGTTCCTTGTCAATCTCGATATGCCGTCGCGGACGAGTTTTTGATGACCCGGAAGCGGCTGTTGACACTGTGATAGAACCGTGCTCGAAGGATGCGCGTGATCTTCGCCCACCAGCAGTACTAGCCCTTGTAATTGAGGGCCTTATCGTTCTTGAACCTCTGGGTAGATACGTCATGCGACAGTCGGGTTCAAGACCACGGCGAACACATTGAGTGCAAGGTGCAGTGCCGCTGCACTTCTTCTTGGCCTCGCGGCAGAACTTACAGGCCTCAGCAGCACGCTGACGCTGGCTCTCGGGGACTTTGGGGCGAGGCATGATGTGAGGAGCACGAGAAGCTTGAGGATTTTCGTGGAGCGATGGAGATGCGTAAGCCTTCCTACAAACGATCAGACGTCGGCAGTCCAAGTCAACAGGGCTGCTCAGTTGAGTGGATCACCTGATAAGAGAGAGTTTCTTACTGCAGTAGGCACATCGGTTGCCGGCTCCCGGACCCTGCACCCCGAACCCCGCGTCCCCACCCCCGCTCACAGTGCCGCATTCGGAAGTTCCTAAATGGCTTCCGATGTTAGCACAACGAGAATTAGTTAGTAATTGCTGATCAGCTGCCTCACAAACCAGCCCTGATAAGCTATGATTTCGAGGTCGCCGTACGATGTCTCACGCACGCAAATAGTCTCTCGGATAGCAGTAGCTGTTCCGGCAATCTTCCACACTCGTTAATCATGCTATTCTTAAGTACTTAATCTCGAGTCTGCTTGATGCTCTTATGCGCGAGAATTGATTCTTCGTGACTCTTGCTACATCCATGGGCAAATGATAATAATGTAGCCAGTCAATAGTGAAGTTACGAATCACAGAATGCCTACCAGTGGCCCGCTATCACACACGAATGCATACTACAGAATCGTATCTGGTATTTTGAAATTATCAATTGTGATTGATAGGCCGTTTGCAAAGCGACGCTGTATCCACTGCCTCGCCTTTACGTCCATGTCTAGTCTCACCTACAAAGCTTCATTTGAGTATTGGCTTTACGCCTCACTGTCCTTGAATCCCGGCAGCTTGAACAGTTGCTTGGCGTTGTCCCGCCCAATCTTCTTCTTGTCGTTATCATTGATGGGAAGAGCATCATACCAATCGCATCCATCCGAGAAGGACTCGAAAGGGTAGTCAATCGAAAACAATATGCGATCCGCTCCTACTTCAGCCATGCAGAACTGAAGAGTCGTGGTGGAAAAATGCCCACTGGTCGTGATCCACAAATTGCTTGCAAAGTACTCGCGGATAGTTCGCTTGCAAGACAGCCCCAGCGGCTTCTTCACGTCCTCAAACCAGTGGTTGATGCGCCACATGTCGAATGGTATCTTCTCTCCTAGATGGCCCAATATAATTTGAAGCTTGGGATGGCGATCGAAAACGCCATTTGTGACCATTCCAAGGACGTGCAGACTGACTCCCTGCGAAAAGCTCAATGGAGGTCCAATGAGCCACGAGCGCTTTGCCCATAGCTTTTCGTGAATCGTTCCGGTGGGATTTCTTGGGTGCAGGTAGAAAGGAACATCAAGTTCGGTCACTGTAGACCAGAAAACATCCCACTCCGGGCCGTCGTAGAAGATCATGTCGTCGCCATCAGGGCCTGCCCGCTGAGTGTCATTGACAAGCGCGCCCAAAAAGCCGTACTCAGTTACACAACGCCTTAACTCTTCGGCAGCTTCCTTGGGGTCATGCATAGAAAGGGTTCTGGCACAGGTTAGCCACAGAATAGTTCAAGTGCTTTCTAAAGACGGATGACTCACGCAAACGCGCCGAAACGTTCAGGGTGTTTCTTAACCTCGGGAGCAATGTAATCATTGATCTCTTTGGCCAACAGCTGTGCTTCCTTCGGATCCCAGATGTCCTGGATCCCAGGTGCTGTGTACGATAGAATGGTGAACCCAACACCGTGTTTATCCATGTAGTTGAGGCGAATGTCCGCGACATCGGAGATTTCAGCTGCGTGCTTCTCAGGGTCGATGGCAAAGAGTCCTGCCCACCAACGTGTTTTCTCTTGAAACCGTGGGAGGGCAAAGGCTTCCTCGAGAGCAATTTTTCCGAGCATAATGGCGGATTTGCGGGGTTACAAGTTGTTGAGCTGATGAGAGCACAGTCGGGCTACTTGTGTGACGAGGAGCTGAGGGAGATGAATCAAGCGCAGGTAGTCAAAGGTGCAAAAGAATTAAGATACTTCCGCATCTGATAGATTCTTGGGGTTCGGCGAGTGTTTAAATCTCGAGTCGATCATAGGCACAAAGATAGATGGCCCTCTTGATCCGGAGCATAAGACGACGGCTTCGAGCAAGGCACACTGTCGCGTACCGGGCCGCTCGGTTTCATCCCACCGCCCGCATCGGAATAGATAGCATTAGGCCTATACCTTAGGTACAACAGTCATAGTGAAGATCTATCGCCTGTCCTTTCGGAACTACTAGGTATGTGTGCAGCGGATATGTACTTTTGGAGAGCTGGCCGACTACAGCCAAAGTTTGGGTCTACGACACAGTGCGGGCTCAGAGCGGATACGACTACCTTCCCATCTACCCAAGCACTTAAGCCACCAAGTTCACGTGCGGCTTATCTAGGGGACCTTAGCCGATGGTGGCCATGAGCGATGCTGACCCCGCCTAGCCGAAACAAAAGCTGCTTACTTTAAGGTGGCCCGTAGCCGACAGGTCTGATATTTGCAGCATCTCCGCATCTAGCCGCTCGGATGTGCATTTATGAAAGAGCTAATCCCAATCTTCTCAACGACGTCGGATAATGCACTACTGATCGCTCCCCCGCCACAATTGAGCATTCCAGCCGTTGGCAGCTTAGTGACGTGACTACCTGTACCTACCTGCATGATCCCATGAATTTGGCTGGCTACTCGGTGAATGGTGTCGCGGAATCGCGGTTTTGTTCAGCGCGGGAACCTGAAGGCCGTGATAGTCAATACGCTATACATTGTAACAGCGGCTAGAGAAGCAAATGCACCCGTGAGATTGCCTCCAGGGAAGTAAGAGAATGATTGCTTCCTGCTTTTTGGGTTTGTAGCTGCAACAGTATCGCCATTATTCAAGATTCTACGCGGCGATTACATGCAAACTACATCATTCTTTTGGCTTATAAAACACTTCAGGCGGTTTCCAGAATCAATTTCTACATACTTGATCTTGTTTCATTGTTGCCTCAAAGCTCATATATTGCGCGAAAGATGTCTCCGGCCCTTGTTCGTTGGATTCCATTATACAAGCCAGCAGAGAGACTTTGAGGTCCATTTTTACAATATACACATATTTGGCTAATTTGTCTTCTCTTATTGGCATCGACTTTTGTGAAGTAATTCATGCCCATATCCTACAGAAACGATAGTGGAAACCTAGAGTATCAATGTACTATAGACTTGTGTTGGAAATAGTCAATACGCAGTTCGAGGCCACTTTTGTGTATCAAGCCATCATAGTGGGTACGCATGGCTGCTACTTGCTATTTAACGTTCCTGTTTCTGGTAATATGCATCTCGCATGCTCGCGCCGGCAACATACTGTTTGAACATCCGAAGCGAGGGCATTATAAGAGTTGTCTCCTAAAAGAAGACAATTACAAGCTTATGAGGTCGTGGACCTCTCAAACTCGTCCAGGATAATCTCAAACCCCTCAGTGGTTGAGAGTGGATCCAAACCATCGTTACGAGGAATGTGGCACAGGAGCTTGCATCGTTCACACGCGTTGTATGACCGCGAGGTTTACTCATCTGAGGTGGCACAATGGCTCGCATGATGATGATTAACGGAGATGATGCATGGTGTCCGCATTGATTCGAAAACAAATGTTTTGCGATTGGATCGCGACGAGCCAAATATTTTAACGACACAGGCATCGGAAATGCGCTGTTCTGATTGATTGGCATGTTAATATGTTTCGCTACTACTATGACCGAGGGGCTAATGCAGGCGATGTAGGAATTCGTTTCCCCGCTGTCGATCTTCAGCGGCTTAAACTACCAGGCCAAAGCGTTTTGTCTAGATACGAGGAATGGGGCCTAAGCATCGGAAAACACTTGGGTTGATTGGTGCTTACGCCGCGAACTGCAAAATGGTTTCGTTCTCCAACTGCAAGTTGCCTGTAATTCTAACAATGGGCGTATCTCCATCTACAGGTGACCACGACCCTAGATCCTCCACAATAGTAGCCTCCGTAGTCATGGATCCGGATTACGGCAACATGACAATGATGAGGCCGACTATATAATAGACTCAAGGTATTTCCCAAAGTTGACCTCACTGCCCAGCACCATTCCAGCAATTTTGTCAGCAACTTAAATCGCGACCCAATATTTTTTGTTCATCGCAAGAATCGTCCTACCTTCCTCTCTAATGATGGGGTTCACTATCATCCAGGCTTCTGTTATTGCAGTTTTAGCCACTGCGAGCTTGGCAGCCCAGATATCGAACACTGCCGTACCTAAGCCTTGGAGCAATTTCAACAACAATGGCGTGTTCTATCCAGAGCAGACCGCGACTAGCTGGAGAACTCTATACGGCCGAACTCTCCAGCTGCCTGACCAGTCTCTTCTTCTGTCTTGGGAAGACTATGACCCCGCGGCAACTTTGACTTACTTTCCCATCTACAAGTCAGAAGATGGTGGAGCGTCGTTCACTGCTTTCTCCAGAGTCGACGATCAGGTCAATGGCTGGGGAAACTGGTATCAGCCATTCCTCTACGAGCTCCCACAGCCATTGGGGGGGTTTCCGCAAGGCACCATTCTCCTGGCCGGTGTCTCTACGCCACGTAACCTCTCACAGGCGTACATTGATTTGTATGCCAGCACCGATCAAGGAAAGGCGTGGGCATTTGTCAGCCATATAGTCTACGGCCCTGGTCCGGAGACAATCGCCCGGGGGGACAAGGCAGTCTGGGAGCCTTTCTTGCTGATGCATGAAGGAGAGCTTGTGTGTTATTATTCCACTCAAGTGGATCCCGATCACAACCAAAAGCTTTCTCACAAAACAACCAAAGACCTGCGTCAATGGAGCGATGAAGTCGATGACGTCGCCCAGGCAGATGCAGGAGTGCGGCCCGGCATGGCTACAGTGGCATATAGCCCCATCTCACAAAAGTATGTCATGACTTTTGAATACTGTGGCGGCCCTATCGCTGGAGGATGTCCAGTCTACTACAAGGTCTCCGACTCTCCCCTGAACTTTGGCTCTGCCGAACTTCAGCCCATTATTCCTGGTGACGGCCAGCTGAATCCTAACGGGAGCCCGTTCGTCATCTGGACTACGGAGCCTGGGACAAATGGCACGAGTGGTGTTTTCATCGCCAACGGAAGTAGCCGTGAGGAGGTGTTTGTGAACAGCGATGTCGTCGATCCAAACGGTTGGAAGGTAGTCAACGTCGGGCAGTGGTCAGCTTACTCCAGAGAACTTCGGATCATCGCCACCCCTCAGTCTGGCCCCTCAAACGGAAACCCTAAACTTCTTCTCACGAACGGGGGAAATGTTGGCTGCTCTGGAGATTGCTACAACTACGTTGCTAATGGTGTAGTGGATATACCCACTTACCATACCTAGGGAGGGGCGAGCTGAAGCAAGCACACAATGTTGGATTTAATCAATTGATTCGTGGAACCATGAACTCTCCAGTACAAGTGCTTCCGAGATTTCTGGTTACGTAGCTCTTACAAACTATAGATAGTAATCTTCCTAGAAGCATCTTAGTGTTCGAGCTCATGTACTAGAAATTTCTTCGTAACATTTATCATGTAACCCGCCTAGCAATATAGTGGGTTGTCATCGGCTATTTATGCGAAGCTCCAGATCGTTCAAACCGCGAATCGTTTCGCGTGATTCAGTGATGAGTATGTAATCAAGTCTGTAAGAAACAACTCATCAATGTTGAGAAAACCCTGTGACTTGATTCGGTTACATGTGACCCGATAGGTCGATGCCAATAATTTCTGGCCCAACTTTTCCTATTTCCTGAGATGCATTGACACTTCAAATCTAGATCTGTTTCTGTTAATCATGCTTGAGGATCGATTTCAGTCTCTAACGAAATGTTGACGACTTATCAATAACGGTCGGACAAATGTCTCAGCCGGCGGATGCTTGTGAGGCTGAACTTGGCGTCACTCGTGGGTTTTCATCTCGTTTCCGTCTCTCATCTTTCCGAATGTTCATATTTCTTCAACACTACCGCATCAGCATTTCGATGCCATCCAGATTATTGGTCAACCATCAGATAGACTACGTGACCATATGTCCCCTTCAAGTTATTAGTCGTTCATTCGTCCTTTAGTACCTGCTCTTGAGTGTGATCCTGCGGAGTGGTCGTGATTGGGTATCAACGTTTTCCAATTCCGCAAAGAAACCACGTTTTAAGCAACTTTCTGTTGTCATACCGTCTCTTGACTGTTTGTCGTAATGTCTCCGCCGCTTCGGGAACTGGCCCGGGGGCTGGGGTAAGGGCGGTCGGCAACGCTAGTGGAAGTACGTACGGAGAAAGCGTCTTTTCTGGGATTCCATCCCCGTTTGCTCCCCACAACTTCAAGCTGGTTGTCAAATCACATTGATGCATTCATCACGTGCCTGACGGTGCCAATGACACCCTGCTGAAATGAGCACAATGGCCCACGCAAGACGAATGAAGGTAAACAACATGATAAGAGCACGTGGCCGGTAATGACCGGGCCGATGGCCAATTATGATTGTATATAACAAGGAATTGGCAGCTTATGTCGAATGCAAACATCTCTTGTTGCACGGCACAGAAAAGGGACTACAATGGCACCCATCAAGCTTGGCTTGGTATGCCTTACGGCAATCCTGGTTGAGGGAAGTTCGAGACTCCTTGCGCCAATTCAAGACATCAATTTACCGGCCAGTGAATCTGCTGAGCACCCTCTTGAACACTTGGGCGCAAACGGTCCTTGGTTCGCAGGTACATATATCTATTTGCCCTTCGACTCGATGCTTCAGCGCCGCTTACTTTCGATCGCTTATTAGGACCCAACGTCAACGAGATCTCATCCGAAATTCCGGAGAATTGTTACGTTGATCAAGCGGCGTATGTTTCTCGGCATGGATCGAGATACCCAGATACTGGCGCTTACAATGGATGGGTCTCAATGCAGGAACGAGTTAGTAATATCTTTGTCTGCCATCTAAAGCATATTCATTTATAGCTGAAACTTGATTGTGTAGTTTCATGCTGGAAACTATACTGCCTCTGGCAGCTTGAGCTTTTTGCCGCGGTGGCAAACAGCGCTAACTAATCCATCCTCTCAAATCGCTAACTTGAGTCCAACGGGCTACAAAGAGGCTCACGATCTTGGATACACTTTGCGAACCAGGTGAGTTCTGCTCAATGGCATCCAAACCCAACAGAACACCTGTGCTAATCGAGTTAGATATCCGGGCCTCTACACTGAAGGCGAAGACTTCATGGTCTGGGCTAACAACTACTCTCGAGTCCTACAGACTGCCAAGTTGTTTGTTCGCGGTTTCTTGGGAACCAATGCCACCTTGCTCGGTGATATCGTGTCCGTGACATCTAGAGGCTTTGCCGCTGGCATTGGCGACTCATTGGCGCCTTCTGATATGTGCCCAGCTTTCAAGGATACGGAGGGAGGCGACTACGTGACTGCGTGGAACAACGTCTACATTCCTCCAATCCTAACCCGCCTGCAAGCACTCATCGATGGAAACCTCACACTTACGCAAAGTGATGTGTCGCAAATACCTTATCTTTGTGGTTTCGAAAGTCAGATCACCGGCCGCCTCTCACCTTGGTGTGATATCTTTTCGGACGAAGAATACCTCCAGTACGAGTACTTCCAAGACCTTCGCTACTACTACGGAGTCGGCCTTGGTACCGATGTGCCTCAGACCATGATGACCCCCTACCTAAACGCATTGATGGACATATTTGTTCAGGGGCCTTCGGTCACCGGCAGGCGCAAAGATGGGACCACTTTCAATTTACCAAAGCTTCTCGTCTCCTTCCTCAACGATGGACAGCTCAACCAGTTAGTGGCCGCCTCAGGGGTATTTGACAAGCAGCAGCCTCTTTCAAGTACGCAAAAGGACGATGGCCGTCAATTCGTCAGCTCTCGCTTCACAACAATGCGGGGAACTATTGCATTTGAGAGATTGAACTGTGCCGGGGCTAGAAACGCTACACATGGCAACTTCACCAATGTTGCCCGCCGGAATCCAACGAACAGAAGATCAACCTGCACGCAGCCATCGCCCCCAATCCAAGACACCTGGAATACGACATATATTCGCATTCGTCTCAATGATGCTGTCTACCCGATACCTACTTGCAGCAGCGGTCCTGGTTCTTCTTGTCGGCTGGAGGATTACAAGCAATACGTCGCCACGAAGCTTGAGAACCAAGGTAATTGGATCCAGAACTGCAACGTAACCACACCTGGAGCACCAACAAAGGTGAGAGGTGCAAGTTTCTACACCGATCTTAGCAGCGCTTGGTTGAGTCATGTCGCTCCTTGAGGACGAGACGGCTAGGACCAAATCTAGACAAGCTTATTTCATTCCAATGTGATTAGAATATCTTCAATTTTTTGTATATTCAAATAATATCTCCAAAAGTTTAGCATCACTGTTGAGATGCTTCACGGTCTCATATCCTTATTGTCAAGTGAAAGGCGATATTCAAACCCTCTACTCCTCGTATTTCGCATCATAAGCGTTTGTTCCGTGAGCTTCCATGACCTACAAAAAGCAAACTGTATTTTGGGAATTGATGCTAGATAATGGGCTTGAGAACTGTTAAGTGCTGTAGCCATCATTCATACAATATTCTTGCTATAGATGCTATCTTGTCAACATGTCCTCCGCCCAACGAGCTTAACGTGAAGAGCGATGAAACTTCGACTGGCCTCTGCATTAGTCCTTTGATATGCATAACTTCGATGGTGTAGAAAACGTCCCTCAACTCGCGTTATCTTGCCGTTGGCGATGCAAGTTTATACCCAATCAGCATACCGGCTAACCCAAACATTGAAGTAATATTCAAGTCACAGTCACCCACTCGTCAACAGGTCAATACGCCTTGAGTTCATAGCTTTCGACTGTTCGGGCTTCTCTTTTCAAGTCTTACCATGCTCCTCCCGCTTGTTGTCTTTCCGTGATATTTCGTCTCTGCCAGATGACTCCAACAAAGTTGCAAGGCAAAAGATCCCAACTCCCTATAGAGTGAAGAGGGACGTTCTGCTTTTATCTGATCTCATACGTACGATTCTCCCGACAAGCACGATTCAAACAATTAGTGAGTAAAGTACCATGTTACATTAGAGCTTTGGCAGCGCCCCTTTCTGTTACGCTCGTATTCATCAATTGTCAGGCTCATCACCTTCCTTACTCGTTCGAAGTCGGTCTCAGCCGATAAAGATTGTTAACGCGGACACCGATCCTAACGTCATTCCACACACTTTCTGAACTTTGACATAATGACCGCCGTGGGCTAGCGGTAATGGATCAGAATTTCTGAAGTGTGGGTTCAGGCTGACAGTTGTGGCCAGCGAAGCAATTCAAATTATAGAGATGGCGATAGTTGCGTTGCTACGGCCCGGTGATCTTTTTGTTTCTGTCGTGCTGATGAAGCGAAACACACAATCTAGTCTCCTCCGTTCGCGAGGGCATCAGTTTCATGATTCCCAAGTGGATCCTACACCTTCACTGTCGACATAGGTACGTCAGGGGCAGGGGAGGGCATGGACAAACTTTGTCCGAGTCACGTATACACACATTCAACCACGCAGAAACATTCATCGTGAGCGATCCTATTGGGTGCTACCTCAAGTTTGACTCCGAGCTTGTGCTTAAAACCGAAATCCCGATGTGTTTGGACCAGAGACCGTTACACCTCGCACGTGGGTGATGTGCCAAGAGATCCCATGTTGACGAGGTATCAGGGTACTGCTGCTTCCTCTGAACTCAATGAACCACATCTTCAGCGCGCTTTTTAGTCAAAAGGCAAAAGCTTCGTTTGGGTTGCTTGAGTGGAACTCTCTCCAAGAGCTGATTCTGTTATTTGAGTTAATGTCTGATGTTCCCCTCCCAGAGAAAAAGGTATTGGGTTCCTTTACATGCATGTTCCCGGAGAATAGTTGCTTAGACTCAATTCATACCCCGAAGATCAAAGGCCGCGATCAAGCAAAACCTAATAGGTTAATACTATCATCGTCGAATCACCTGATTCTGGCAGCCACCTTCATAGTCATCTTTTGGCTTTTACTCGATTCCGACGGTCAATGCATTGACGCAGGCAGCCTGTTCGATTTAAATCATCCACATGCGATGACCTACCTACCAAATAATGTCTTGAACATGACTGAGCAACTGACTAGTTCATAGCGGGATTTGGAAAACTCAATTTTATGTCGCGCGGGCCGAATACTGCTTGTTGCAGCTCAACCCGCCCACTACCATGCATAAGTAACGTTGACAGCACCCTCTTATGGCATTTACCTGTCATAGGTATGATCCATGGTACACTCGTATCATATTCTTGAGCCCTCTCACCTACATTTTCGTTATCAGCGTGAGAACTTTCTCTCATAGTCATTCGACACGCCTAGAATCATGGGCTGAGGCGCAGATTCTTTCGTTTCTGCAGGCATAAAGTGTCACTTATCACTATCTGCAGAGTGCCCAGAGTACCGACTATCGTCACGAGCTTTTCGGAATCCTGAGAATTCGAATTATTCGGGGCATGTGTCGCGCACATTAGAGTCTTGTTGGCCGCTATAGGAGCGCATACCATGACGGATAATATGGTAGGAGCGCTCGTTGGTTCGACAGTAGCCATGATATGTATCACTACACTGGTTGTCTCGATACGAATGGCTGTTAGAACAAGTCTGAGAACTTACGGCCTCGATGACGGTATGTGACGTGTGAGAAAGTAGGATTCGATCGACATCACTAAGTCGTGTATAGTTCTCATTACCGCTAGCTGGGTACGCCAGACCCATTCGACCAGACCTACTCTGCGCAGAGGAAAGTTGATAAGTGTTGTTCTATAGGTTTTCGCGATGGGCATGTTCACTGCGACCATGATCTGTGAGTCAACGCCTAACTATCACCTAGCAATTTACTTGACATGTGCGGCTGTCGAATGCTAACCAGCAGGAGCAGCGGCTCATTCAGGACTTGGCAGGCATCACCACGATGTCAGTGTTTCAGAATACGAGCAGTTCCTCAAAGTGATCCATCATCTCTGCGGTCCTGAAAATAGTCCATAGTAGCTGACTTGAAGAAAGTTGACTATCGCGACTTCGGCAACGTACAGCTACGGTCTGGCTCTCGCCAAAATGTCCTTCGCTGTTCTCTACATACGAATGCTACCAGATCGAAGACTCGTGGTGATGAACAGGGCCATAATCCTCTTTCTTTGCGGTCAGGCCATCGAAGAGAGCCTCATCCCAATATTCCAATGTAAACCGATTGCGAAAGCCTGGACCGTGGGTATGGAAGGGACTTGCCTTGACCTCCCGGTTCTATGGTGGAGCGGCGTAAGTGAAAAGTCTAGTCTCGACCCTGACGTCGGTATGTGACTGAACGAGATATCAAACTGACTGCAGAATACATCAGTTTGGATTCAATCTCTGCACCGACTTGATCTTATTCATACAGCCAGTTCCTACTTTATGGAAGTTGCAACTGCCGCTGGTCAAAAGACTTGGCCTCATCGCCATGTTGTCATTGGGTTTATTGTGAGTGCCACATGGATCCTCGAGCTTCGCTAGTTGCGTGAAGGAAACTGGACTCGAGAACATGTTCTGACCCATCTCTAGGGTTGTGGCTATTTCTGTGATTCGCATGCACTCCGTCACCGAGATGGGAATTGACGACACACGTGAGCAATCTACCTCTTCAAGACTAATCATCAAAGCTGATACACATTGTCAAAGATGACCTAGCAACCCCAATATTGTGGTCTGAAGCAGAGATTAGCACCTTGATCGTTTGTTCATGTGTGCCTTCCTTACGAAAGGTGGTCCAAAAGTTGCCATGCTCATACCAACCATTTGGTATAGCTAGCATCGACACGCTGCCACGAGCCATCGAAACAATTGGCCAAACGAGACGAAAACAACGACTCACGTCGGAGTATGGCAGCGGCCATGAAAGATACTACTCTATTGGGTCAGGTTCTACAGGCAGGACCCTGAGGTATCCCTTGAGTGTATTGAGTCGACCCGGGAAGGCTTCGTCCAAGGCAAGAGAGGCACCACAGGAGACGCTACGCACCAGTCTCACAGGCGACATCAATAGCATTGCCAATCTGCGAAAACTTGGACTGGAGTTTGACTGCGACGTGGAGCGCAGTGCGGGAGATACGGTCAACGTACCCGAAGAGATATACTTTCCAATGGGAAATTGAAATGAAAAATTGAGAGCCGATGGCACATAGACATAGAAGTTATACCAAGAGATGAGTTGTCGCCGCGTCGGATCCGATCCGAGTTCTTGAGTAGGTGTGAGAAGTGGAGGCCCGGACTGGGCTCCGTGCGGAAGAATATGGATCTTGACTGGCGGCGTTCTCCGGGCTACCGATAATCAATGACGTATAGAATTCCCCTAAAGTAGTGGCAGTCGCACGTGGAATCACTAGGGAGTCCGCGTCATGAGCTTGTAACTTTAATGAAATCGCCGGAACGTCGGAGATCGGTAGGTGGTAGTACCCGAGCTCGAGGCTTTGTACCACTTAACTACCACTGACGTACGACTCCAATTGAAAGCGTCATGGGTGGAATCCGTTCTTCCTCAACCCAATAAGACCATCTCCATGACCTCAACTTTGTGAGCTTCACGAACCAGGACTTTTCTTCTTCAAACTAACTATTCGAAATTTACGTGTACAGCACTGCTAGCAGAAATCCACAACATGGGCGTTTCAATGTCTACTGCCAAATGGTTGGCTCCACTATCCTTTGCTGTCGACTTTGCAGCTCAAAACTATGGCATGCTTAGCACTCCCAATATGAAGGATGTTCACGACGCCAACCTGTCATTTTGGTCGCCTCAGCCTTTCTTCATCGCTGGATTCTTCTTCCCTCAGCAACTTTTCCAGCTTGCCTGGCTATATCGCCTATACAAGGCAGACCCCAAAGTAGAGCCCATGGCCTCCGATATAGGCACTATGGTTGACTTTGCCCCATTTTACGCTGTCGGAAACTTCTGTATTGCTAGTGAGTAGCAATCTTTACTCCTCTGTCTACCTCTTGAGTTGTGCTGATTGTCTTCAAAAGCATGGATGATCTTCTGGAACAAATCTGACCTGAAGGTTGCAAACATCTTCGTCATCATTAATAGCCTTGCCCAACTGTACTTCATCTTCAATCGTCTTCCGCCCATGAACACAAAGTCTGTCAACTCTGTTCTTACCCACGTCGTTGCCAAAACCTTTGCTGGTATCGGCGTCTTGGACCTGCTACACAACGGTTCGGTTGCATACTTTGTTCACCAGCAGCCATCTACCACTGTAAAGGTTCTCACCGGAGTAGGGTTCGGATTGTTGTCGAGCATTAGTGATTGGATCTTGGGAGGCTGTCTGGTCTATGACTTAATTGCGCTGTCAGTCGGTCAATCAGCCTACGGCAACGCCGGTTGGAGCAGGCTTCTCGGCATCTACGCCGGTGGAGCTGCAGCCATTGTTGGCGCGCGTAATTTCCTAAGGTAAGACTTTGATCAGAAACAGTAAAGGAGATGCTTGCTAATTTTGCAAGACCGCCATATGTCAGTCAATCTACAGCCGGATACCAGCCTCTTTAAAGCGTTCAGTTGGCCTCTTGGTTGTATCTGCAAGCCGCCTAACAGGAGACTAGGATCGAATATGGAATTGTATTAATAGCACCAGTCATTCCATAATATCATTATATTTCTTTTTGCGACACAATTTTCATGCTTATCGTCAATCGTGTTTGAAAATTCATGTGGGGGCAATTGTAACCATACTACCATCTTGCTCAACGCCGACAATCAAGTCCCACCTTTGCCTCTTCAATTCTGTGGTATCAACGATGCTCTATACCTGCTAACGCCTTTGGATACGCCTAGATGTGTCCCCAACAATGCTGCTAGCCTTCTCAATCATTTCATAGGCGCCCAATTGGACAGCCATTCTCGCGCTTTATCCAAATCTCCTGAGCTCGCTTCGCATGCCGCTATGCACCATTCAAAGTCCCATACACCCTCACTCGCCAGCATTTCCGCTAATCTCCTCCGTCGTTGTGAAGCCTCATCGACGCAAAAGTGCATGGGCTCTTTCATCTCGGGAATGCTTTGCACGAGCGGCTTCACGAGCGGAAGAGCGGCCTGCGCGCTGCCACCCTTCGCATCAAGTCCAAGGTTGATCCTCCCTGACTTGCACCACTCGTTTCCACACCACTTCTTACCACAACCGGTCATCAGCTGGCCGAGATATCTTCTCTCGATACGTCGCCGGAGCGCTTTGCCCTCTGGGTCATGCATGCTGACGTAGAGGGGGCCGAAGCACAGCGAGCAGAGACCCAGATCGTTACCGGGTCCCTGACCCATTGCTGTTCCGGCACCAACAACTCCAGCAGATCCGACGCCATGCAGGGTGCGGCCACAGTTGATGTTGCGGCAGATTTCGGGTTTTTTTCGAGCGATTTTGTCCAACTCGTGGTGCTTCATATGAGCTGACATATCTCGCATCCGTACGATCTTGCCACACAAGTGGCAGTCGGTGGTTCTCGCGCCGTCTGCTAGCTCATGCGAAGTCAAGCCAGACAAGATTGTTTCTGCCGAAGGATTGAATGGATCCCCCTCTTGTGGTACCTCGAGGTGACAAAACTGGCAAAGAATGAGTTTGCCAGGACAGACACTTGTGCGGTGTAGCGCCAATTCCACCAAGGATGAAGCAGTGTATTCGCAGCCAAGACACTGCTGTTCAGTGTGACGCACGGCATCGTGTTTGGCCTTGCTCGCCAGCGAATCTCCAAAAGCATCGTCATGCTCGCAGTGCCAATGAGTTTCCCACTCATCCGACCCCTTCTTGAAGACACGTTTGCACTTTGGACAGGTAACATTATTCCGAAGACAGAAGTTCCGATGCAAGACCATTGTCCGCTGAGGAATCCACTGCAGACAATTCGTACACTGCTCTTCGTCTGGAGACCTAGAGTCCCCGGGTTCCGAGCCAAAAGGTACATCTTTTGATGCTTCTCCCGCCTCAGCTCTGACCCTGAGTTGATAGGATGCTGGGTTTGGGACTTGATCGTTGCCGATCAGCGGATAGCAATAGATTGAAATGAGAAGCTCTTCAGCACTCTCCATTTCGACATTTGTGGGTTGTATAGTGATGAACTTGATGCCGTCTTCAGCAGGATTGAAGTTGCCAAAGACATATTCTGAATCTCGCGGTCGTGCTCGCTGTCGTGCTGATCTCGGACTGACGAACAAGTCGATACGATCAGGGTGAGGGAGTTTGGAAAGTTCAATCTTCAAGGGCCGGGTCCGATCCCAAGAGGGCAGTTCGTAATCGATGTATTCCCCCTGCAAAACCTGGCCGTTGACAGGCTTCCACACGTCAATCTCGCCTCCTATTGAGCTTCCATTAGAAGCACCAGGCTGAACTTTGGCCATAATCTGGCGCATAGTCTCGCGAGCCTGCTCCTCATTCAAAGCCTCAATGTCCACTTCCAGATCCGTATCAACCACGCAAATGCCGTCACCTTCTGGCAAGAATTTATCGACCAGGAACTTGAAGTCTTCGCCCTTGACGCCGCGCACAGACAGGACCGTTTCCTTTGTGAGTGTTGTGTAGCTTTCGCGTAGCTGGCGTTCGAGAAGTGATTTCCAGTCGTCGGGATCATAGCCGGCTTCGAGGGGTCTGAGCCGGACGTAGGTGCCCTTGGGTAGTTGCTTGGCGTAGACCGTCAACCGTGGTTCAGTATCGAGAACCATGCCAGATGTCGATTCAGATGGCTCTTTTGGGAGGGAATCGACAGAAAAGTCAGTAGGGAGTAGCCCTAAAGCATCCATGAGATATGGACCCAGCGCAATTTCCCCTTCCTCGGCCGAAAACTCGCGGATGCCAGCGTATACAGTATTTCCGTTCTTTTGATTGACCAGGCGAAACATTAAAGGGTTCGGCAGTTGCTGGGAGGTCTCTTGGTAGAGGCTCTGCTGCTGTCGCGCGTATGGATTGAAGGGGTCGTAGGAAGTGAAGGTCGAATTGGAGGGCGCGGGTGGTCTCGGAGACGCTGCGAGCAGTTGCTCGAGGGCGGACTGAGGAAGCAGGATCTTGTCGCCGCGCAAGTCTCTCGAAGCAGATTTGATGGGAGGCACGACCGCAAACGGTGCAGACCACTTCAACTCGGGTTGTTCGTTCTCCATATTGGCGTAGCGGAGTCTCGTCCAAGTCAGAGTAGGGTGGTAATCTTAAGTAAGGTATCGTAGGTCTTGTTGTTCGACGCGTCGGCCGTCGCTAAGGGTAAGGTGGGGTGGAGGGGTAACGGTTATCTGCTCAGAGGGCTGTTGATCGAGTTGCTGTGTCTGGGCATGGCCGGTGGATTGAAGTCGAGGTGGCCCAAGCCGTGAGTAGGCATCTGTAGAAAGTATAGCAAGTAAATTCCAGGATAGGATTTGTGTTGTCATTTGGGAAGTATCATGGCGACAGTGTGGACGAATCAGCAGACTGGTTGGATTCTTCTAGATTCCACCCACAGTAAGTAAAATCAACAAGCTCCAGGTTGACTCGCTGACGACATGATGTGGGCCGCCTCCCGCAATGGAGAAAGCCGAGAGAGGAACCTAAGGTACATAGATCTGCGCCACATATCCCTAAACCCATTCAGGTCAGCTCGCGCCACAATTACATATCTTACACATTCCAACCAAAGTACGGAGTACCTAGGTACTGTGCTGCTTACCTAAGGTCAGCAACACGGAGGTGTGATGAACAGTCGGATCCGGGATAGTTTGGCCGACCGCCGACCTAAGGTGCGACCCGACGATCGCGAGAATGGAAACGAAAGAAATGCTTACTAAACACACTTCACGGTACTGCTCCAAGGCCCCAAGCCTCTAAGAGTCCAAATGGGAAGCTTCTCAGACCTTCTCAATTTACGCAGGCGAGACAATGGGCATTGGCACATTGCCGGTTCAACAATCTTCTGCGCACGCCCTTGACCAATACTCTACGCGCAATCAGAAAACCAAGATAAAATCAATACCACTCAACCAATCATGCCAAATAAAGCTGAATCATGATGTGCGTCTGCCAAGAAGCCTTATATCCCAGCTCGCTAAACACTTGAACCACTGAGCGCTCAACCACTGCAACACACCCTGAGTCCTTGACACCTCATGCTTCTACTATTTATTGGGTTCCCCATTCACCAAAACCAACAGAAACAAATGTGGCCAAAACTCCCGACTCCGCGACTCCGGACTGTCACTCCGTGCCCCCCGGAGCAGGGCTGGCTAGCGGATCAGCGCGCCGAAACAGTACCCAAAATAGGCATAGGAACCCCCTCTAGCCTACCACCTATTAATTACCAATTATGTACGGAGTGCGGAGCACACAATTGGTATGGATATTCGCGACTCGCAGCTCCCTGTGTTTCCCCAGCTTGCTCGACACTATTCAACGTCTTTGCAGCAACTCGCAACTCCGTACCGAGCAATGAGGCAGACATGGGACCTCTCGAGGCAGAGGCACGGACAGGCGTGCACGTACAGTCGCTCCGATGCGAGTCGCAACTCCAATCTGAGGCACCATGACCCGAGATACGCAAAGTGGTCACAATGACATGAGCAGCTCGAGTCGAGCGCCGGCCAAGGAACGTGCCGCTGTGCTACGGCGCCATCTTATCGGCGGTTGACAGCCAAAAGTCGAAGGCGGCACCACTAGAGCCTGGAGGAGTGTAGTCCTGTACGGACAATGTGTGGCCACCCGTGAGACTGCCAGAGTGGCAGCGCAGAGCAGCGGAGCGGAACCAGTCCAACTGGCATCTTGTTATTACCCCACGAAGCGAAGCTGTACCGTATGCAGCCTAGGTATGTGAGGTTGAAGTACCTCTCACCTATGGCTCGTTAACCTTGGGGATGGGATCAAAGTCACCATTTCCGGCAAAGCCAACCCCAACCAAGCTTTCGCACTTGATTCGGCCAGGAACACCGAACAGCGAACCAGCAACAAGCTTGCGCTGCGGCAGTCGTGCTGTTGTGCAGATGGTGGTGGGCTTCAACAATCACCTAACCAGCCAGCCCAGCTATCCTCGCTCAGTCATGGCAGGTTTAAGCGGTTGGAGCGGCTAATTTGGTCATGTAACACTTTCAAGACATGCCCAGCTCGATAACCTTCATTGGAGCTTGGACTCCACAGACCTCTCTCTTGCGCGGGATGGAGCTTGATGGGGCGGAATGAGATGAGAGCGCCATCCTGATGAAGGAGTCAAGAAACTGCGCTTGTATCCGTACTTGACCGTACATAGCGATAGGATGATGCTCAGCGTGACCGGGGAGACCTGTTCTTGTCTCTCTATAGCCGTACGAATGTCGCGCAATCATTTTACAGATCCTACCGGTTATCTCGGACGAGACAGGGCGGTTATGCGCATCAGGGCTCACTCAAGACCCAACCCCCATCAAGTCTTGACAACCTATCCAACATTGTTAGATCTCCAGTGTCGGTTTTCGGTGTCTCTTTTTTTGATGAAAGAATGTCAACACACCTGACCTAATGGAGCATTATACTTTATTGTAGGTACGCCTATCAACTCGTCTCATCTCATCGCACCGCACCAGAACTCAACAACACACCGTTACTTGGATCATCACCCCCAACCCTCCCCCACCCCCTTTCCACAACCCTTCGGGCCTTCACCCAAGCTTCAAGCAATTTCCATACACATCACTCCCCATCCAGTGCCTCACATTTCGGTCCGTACCTTATTGGCTTTCCTGACTCTACGCACACCCTCTCTCTCTGTTCCCAAGCTCCCGCTCAAAGTCAGCAAAGGCGCATAAACGCCTGCATGCTTGGCACGGAGTAAGGTACCGAGTAGCAAAACGCGACAGACGGATACTTTAGAGAGATTCTCAGCATCAATGTCAAAGGTGCCAGCGCAGCGGACCTTCTCTGTTGCTCTGCAGTTGCCAAGACCGCACCAGGCGGCGGGTTGAAGCTCTTCCGTTTCAACCGCACTATTCTTTGCCCCCCATCTGCCACAAATGGCTCCATTGACTGGACACGGCCGATCTTCTCTTTCAGGGTCCGACGGTCGACCCAACCGGGCCAACCCCAGATGGATGCTACACGGTTACACTACCACCCACGCTACCACCTTCTGCCGATAATACCTGCCCTGCAAGCTCCTGGGGAAGCCAAAGGCGAGCAACAAGTGGATAGTGGGAACACTTGTGACTCTTGCGTCTCTACCTGCCCTCCGCTATTCGCTCTGTGCCAGCCACTACGGTGCGAAGGCCCGGATGGGAGGGGAGGGACGTGGGTAGGTAGCTATGGGACGTGGATGATGGCACGGGGCGGGTGTGTGGGCAATCTGGACGACCATCCACTTGGACCTTGGACCGGTCTAGCCTGCACAGCTCTAGCCTGCCCGTGCTGCATTTCTCGGCGCATCTTGTTGACTGTACGTACGGCGCGGTTGACCCCCAAGGTCCCTTGCTCGATGTACATCTACACAGTAGGTATTGCTTCCAAAGTTCCCTGTCTCGCCTTGCTTGACGGCGTGACGGGGTACCTCTTCACCGCAAAGCTAAGGATAGACACTCCCACGTTTCTTGTCTTGCCCAGGCACTACGTAGCCCACCATCGTCTCTCCTGTACCAGTCAGGGCTCGATGCTGTAGATATTTAGACCGACATGTCGTCCGCCCCAAGACGTCTCTTGTCTGGCAGTCTAGATCTCTACCTTACCAAGCCGAAAGCTCTTATCTTCCCATGTAAACAGTGAGCATCATCAGTCTGACCAAGTTCCGATTGCGATTGCGCTTACGACCGCTCTTTTCCCGTCTTACAACAGCACCTTCACCACCTCTCAACCTCCAGACTGATCGCCGCAGACCCTCGAGGTTTACGGCCGTCGCGTAATACCTCGTCTCTGCTCCCACGTTTCTACCCTTCGCGCGCGTTCGCCTTAACATGCTCCAGGACGTCGAGGACGCCTACACGCTTTACCAGAATTCGGTCACCAATCTCCTCCATCTCCTGTCCAATCCTCTCATCCTCGCCCACACAGCTCCTCACCTCTCCGCTTATGACCGTCTGAGCCTTGCCTCCACGAGCCGAGCATTCCGAGAACTGATCAAACACACCTCTGGCGTATTCCGCCATCTTGATCTGATCCACGTACGCGCGGCGCAGTTTGAAATCGACGGCATTGATCGCGGTGGTGAAGTCTGGCGTAATGTCCAACTTGATGAGAATCTGACCGAAGATGAGTGCGTCCACTCGACCTCACTCCACTCCACCTCCTACCACCGTCGGTGACATTCATCTCCCCAATGCTCCCCCCCCCCCCTGGCGTCGCGGCCAGTTCGACGCGGTGGGGATGCCGGAGAGGGCCGACCATGGTGCGGTAGAACGACTCGACTAACGCGCGATTCTCACCAGTTTTTACTCCGGTCCGCTGAGAGGCATCTTCTCAGGCATCCGCCGACAGAACATACTCCAAGATGTCCAGACGCTGATCTTAGACGGCTTGTCCGTGACGGCTGAGCTCTGCCACGAAATCATTCTCGACCCATCCTACAGCGTGCGACTCTTATCCATTCGCGGCGTCAAGAACCTGAACGAGCGCAAGCTGTGCGCATCTCTTCAATATGCCTGCAGACCGTCGCGGCCAGAGGGCATGCCCCGGCTGAAGGGTCTCTACGTTTTCGGTGCCAAGGACACTCCGCTGCCCTCATTCGCATCACCCGGTGTATCCTCTGGCACCGCCTCGCACGCAGCGCAGATCAGCGCAGGGTGGAATGCCAAGTCGCAGCAGGCGTTGACATCATCTCTTCGAAGCGAGGAAGAGGACTGGTATTATAGGAAAGGCCGCATTATTTCACGTCCGCTGGTCGAGGAGTGGGCCAACACTCTGGTCGACTGCCACGGTATCATTGCCTTTGATGCAGTTGCTTGCACCGGGCCTCACCATATGAACTCGCCTGCTTACGGCAAGGTAAGAACCCCGGCCTCAGCCCGGCAATGGGCCGTGGCGACAGTCGCCCTGGGCGGCTGTGCCGGTTGCGGTGCTGCACCCGAAGGCATGTCAGTTCACAGCGGGACTCCGGCGATTCAACGTCCTCTCCTGTCCCCTCCGCCTCTCCTAGCATCGTCAGTCAAGGCCGCAACGGCACCGCAGCTCTGCACCGGATCGGAAACGTCCTTCGTCGCTCGATGCATCGACTGCCTGCGAGAGAGATACTGCGCGGGCTGCAATAAGTGGTGGTGCGAGGAATGTTACCAGACACCCAGCGCCGTGACCGAGCTGGCCGATACCGACGTGATTGTCGTCGACGCCGACGGCGGTGCTTGGGTCCAGCACCAAGAGCACGAGAGTCAGCCCAAGATTAAGGTACGAAATGGCGCCTGCTTCCCAGACTGCATCATGGGCGAGGTCATTGATGCGCAGAGGGTGTTGCTGGGCTGAGTCGGACATCCTTTTGCCGTCTGGCCCGGCCTGTTCCAAAGTGTATGCCACAATGCTATTCATCGTCCGCCCCTTCCTCGTCCCCCTCGACTTCCTGTCATCTAGCGAAGAGTATGCGTCATGATCGGGAACCCGATGATGCTAACACAGGTTATCAACCTTAGGCTCGTATCGCAAAAAGCTGCTGGGAATGCGGTAGCAATGTAAGTGGCGATTCTAGACCCAAGTTCTCCGTCGACGAGACCCGAGCTGATGGCAAGAAAACAGTGTCACGATTGCATTGATCGTACACAGAGGCTCTGTAGAGGCTGCTGCGGTGGCTACTGCTTGGTTCACAACGAGGGGTCAACCTCAACTTTCGTAAGACCGCCTCTGACGAACGGTATCTCTTGGGCCTTGGCTAACATCCACAGTGTGACTGTTCGATCCCCGCAACCTCGTTGACGCGTTCAGATCGCTAACTCCTTCGGTAGGGTGCTCGAGCCGTGGTCGCTTCTTGCGACACCTTTAAGGGGGTGTCATCCGGGCGAAACGACAGACGCCGATCGCCGGTCAGTCACCGCAACCCACGGGGTTTGAGACCAACTGAAGCTGAAGGCTAGTGGCACTCACGGGATTGAAAAATTCCAAGACTTTTCTCATATTTGGATCTTCAGGCGCGGCAAAGCGGCGCTCCCAAGAGCTTCTCGTCAGCTTTGGGTCACGATTTACAGCTTGTCTCGGAAGGCCAACTTTGTGTACTGTTTGATTTTCTGCATGGGCTATATTTACAGAGCCGGCGAGCTCTCGTCACGTCACTAAGCGCTTTCATCGTTTGTGAGATACCCTTGAAGCAAAGCGTTTGAGGCGTTGATTGCCAATGGTTTAGCGGTATAGACGACCTTTTGACCTCAATCCCAACTCTTTTGCACCCACTTTTTGTGTCCCGTTTCTAGCCAGATTGTGTTGTGATGGTGAGACTTGTGCAGGTGACGTCTATAGGCGGTTGTTTGGATCCAACTGCAATTCCCGTTCATAGGCGAGACTATCACCATCGTGTTCCCGCTAGTGAGCCCCTTTCCTCGGGCTTCAGTCAGCCTCAGTCGTCATCTCCTCGATTCTTTCTCCTGCTGATTCAAGTCAGATCAAGTTCCGTGACCGTCAACGACATCTCGTGTGAGGAAGGAAGACATCATTCGATAAGGAGATGCTAGAGATGCCTCCACTACATTGTTGTGCCACCCAGCTGATCAATCTGGTTATTTCCGGGAATAAACAGGTCTGTTTCACAGGCATTTTGCATGACAGTTTGCCTCGAAATTCATTCGTCGTCACGAGCCACAAACCTCGGCCCATCCGTGGAAGCTTCCAGATTAGTTTAGTGAAGGTATACAGGTCCTAGTGCGATGCTGAACGCCTGCCATGTGCCTGGGCTGATAGCTTCAAGGTAGGTTCCGACCTCGGCCGTCACCTCGACTATGAGGCTCTCTAGGAGCCACACTTTAACGCGCGCAAAGGTCAAGACCCTTCTCTCCGTATCATCCAATGAAATGAGATAGTCCAATGACCAAGTGAAAGGATAGAGCTATACGATACTGTGGAAGCAGGGCCTTATCGAGTAGCTTATAATTACGTAGGGGAAAGCTTGCGGTACGAGATAGACAAGCTGGGGAGTGGCGGTATCACGAGCTTACTTGGACAAATACAACAGTGCCTCGCTTTCTCTCCTCTCTTCCTCGGGCGCAACTTTGTCGTCTGGGACGACCCTCTGGACAATTCAAGTCACATGCCAAGTTGAAACTCTTTGTTCATAGCATATTTCCAGTGATGACCTGAAAACGCAGGCAGAAAAGACTGTAGGGACGATTGGAAGCTCTCGACAGGAATGAGATTGTCATTAGTCCTTGTATTGACATGCCAAGCCCGAGGAGATCCTTTGTTCGAGTACCCGTTGTAGCCAGAGTCGCTGTCTCCGTCCTGGCCGGTTCGGTTGGACAGTTTTGCCCTGACTGTCACAGGTGCAAGCATTTACCAGCTGCGAGAGGACGTGGTAAGTCGCACCGTCCCCTAGCACAAAATATTCAGGGTTTCTGTGCTTTGTCAGGGTCCTCCTATTCCCGAGATCCTGCCTCGTCTCCCTCCATTCTCTTGTCAGACGATATGTACGTCGTATGTCGATCGTGCGCTGCGTGAGGAGATACTCGTGATCGCATACCCAGGATAACGGCATTGGCCTCGAGAAAGTTAGATGGAAATCCCAGCAGATGGCTTTCTGTGCCTTTTTGCTATGTCCTATTGGCCTATACTTCAAGCGGAGACTGCTCCGTTACCATGGCACTCCCTGAGATCTCGTGGTGACTTCCAAGGATCTATGCGTCCTACCTGGCCACTGAATTGAGCCTCACGAGCTAGTATAAGTTCGCCTTGTCCTGGGTCGACGGAGGGAGGACGATCGATCTCGAAACGGCATCTTTAAGACATACTTGGACGCCTTCTGGACGCCTTAACCGTATCCACCTCGTCCAACATGGCCGTTTCCGCCCCGTCGCCAACCCGGCTTCTCTTGTCACTGTGTCTATTTGCGGCCTTCATTAACGCCACAGACGACACACTTTACCCAGATCGTGTTCGATCGCTTCGAACAAGTCCAACAGAACTTGATAAGCTTAATATTCTACCAGAAGATAAAGACTGGACATTTAACTACTTCGCCCATGAATTCCACACCAACAGCCCCGGGGGCGTCGTCAACGCCAATGCCGCAACTTTCCCAGCAACGGTTGGCAATGGTATGACCATGGCTTGGATCAGTCTTGGTCCCTGCGCTATGCTGCCGCCGCATTACCACGCTCGTGCTTCCAACTATGTGGTTTCTGTCGAGGGGACTACCGAGACCTATATGACGCTGGAGAACGGGGCTCGGATGGTGAAGACAACGTTGGCGCCCGGAATGATGACAATCTTTCCCCAAGGCAGTCTGCACACGATGCAAAACACAGGTGAGCTTCGTTACGAGCCTCCATATCTTGTCCCATGCTCACCACTCCAGGGTGCGATAATGCTACTCTGATCTCGGCTCTGAGCTCAGAAGACGCCGGCACCCATAATGTCGCCAATGGACTCTTCGATCTTCCTCCAAGTGTAGTGGCAGCAGCGTTGGGAGGAAACCCGCTGTCAGCAAAGTTTGCACAGCTACGACGAGATATCCCGGCTGTCGGGACTGGTGCTGCGGTTGGCACCGCAGAATGCCTGAAACGGTGCGAAGCTACTGGCTCGAAGTAGGTTGTCTATAGTATGCCCACAGCCGTACCGATATAGACAAAAGGGGTGGTCGATACTAATGGCTGTAAAGACTTTCCATGTTGTTGGAACTTGTTCGGCCAAAACGTATCGACAAAAGCTCGAAATATGAATACCCGGGGCAGATGGCATCGTGGAGCAGTCTGTTTGGTATAGTCAAGAAATATTCGACTGTGTAGAAGCCGGGATGGAGGCTGTTTTTGGTTTCCATAGACCTGCGATGTACGCCCACAGGGCATACGGGGATGTGATGATTCTAGGGCTGTTTGATAGACCAACCGCTCTAGTTGGTGCTTGGAATAGTGAAGGTTCAGACACCAGTGTTTCCAGAGCCGAATTTGCGAGCAACCCATGCGCCGCCGTACTCTTCATACTCTTGTTTAGTGGCAGACAGCTTATGAATATCGGAGTGTTTGGCCAGTTCGGCACCGCCATGCCAGGTGCTTGTGATAGGGTCGACGGGATGCGCGACCCTCACAATACAGGCATCGGGAACTCTCTTGACAAGCTCCTTCTCCAGCCGCTGGATAAAGCCAGCAAACAAGGCGTTGCCGCCAACGACAACGATGTTAGCCAAGAGCCCCGGCCAAAGCCCAATTGGCAATTCGGAAAGAGACTGCATGATGACGTCCGCGAGGCCGGGTTGTCGGAGTCCAATGTCGGAAGGCTGAAAGAGTAGTTCGGGAACTGAAAAGCGTTCGTTTCGAAGCGTGAGTATGTCTTCGTCGTTGTCAGCGGCGCGTGCTGCCATCTTTCTTGCTTTTGTGTGCATAGCAGGGTCGTAGTCTCGGACGACGCCCTTCGTCTTGGTGTGGAAGTCGGGCAGTATGTAGTCTTTGGCAATGCCGGCTCCCGTCACGTACGGCTCCCTCTTCTCGCCCCTCGTACCCTTCCAGGTCTTCTCGAGGTCGCCATTGAAGTCGAGTGAGACATAGCTTGCCTGTTCCTTGATCTCATTGACGATGTATGTGTCGTTTCGCATGTCGTAGTATCGCAGAGAGAGTAAACGCGTCAAGTAATTTGTCATGAGCTTCCCGCCGACGTCCAGTCTTCGAACAGCGGAGTGAAGGGGCTTGCCGTTGAGAAGAGGCATGACAATAGTGTTGGAGTAGCCAGAGTCGATGAGCAGTACAGCTTCAGCCGGAATTTGGGGCACCGAATTCGGGTCTCGGGGGGTCTGAAGGATACCTTGGATATCGTGGTACGCGTTGAAGGAGGCCCCTAGGAAGATAAAGGTCAGCTAAGTCGACGAGACGTGCAAGAGGCTAAAACCACATACCAATACCACGATAATAACTGGCAAATTGATATTCCTCAAAGATTACCTGATCACAGTTGGCCTGTAGAATAGGCAACGAATTGGGTTGTTCTGCAAGGAGCAGTCTGGTCTCGGAAGGATCGCACTTTTGCGGCGCCTTGTCGTCGAAGAACTCGTGGTCCCAAATCTCCTTTTGAGCTTCCCAATTGACAATGTACCCCTTTTCTACCGGTCGCCGGAATTGAACTTCGCCAAAATCATGGCATTTTTCGAGGTCGGATGCGACGTAGACCTTTCTCGCCCTGTCTCTGGCGATGCAGTTTGGTATTACTCGAGGCTCGTCAGTGTGGTCGTCGGAAACGAAGCCTGCTTTGATGGTCGACGCGCCGTTGTCGAGAACCAGCGTTCGCGACGGAGGCACAGGGCCTGAAGACTTGGTATTGCGGCCACCAGCCATAGGGATGACTTGCACTAGAGCCAGGACGTCGCAATGGATACGATTGACGAAATCGTGAACTTTTCCACTGGGAACTTCAGGTACTGGAGCTTGGACTTCTTCCCGCCCGCCTATTGGACCTGGGCTTCCTCAGTCGGTGGTCGGCTTCCTCATCGCCGACACTGCTGACGTAACAGAGCCAAACCAGTGACATGGATAGGATGCGACTCCCGCTCTGCCAAGAGCTTGCAATCGTTGAATCTGTCGTAAACTCCTTATGGCCTAAACTATCCGTAATTGTCCTGTAAATCACAAACCTAGCTTAAGCCGAGGAAAGATTTCCTTGGGTGTGCGCTTTTGAGATATAACCTGGGCCCCGTATGACACTGTCATTCCATGCATGACTGGTAAGGTACTCGCGACATGAGTACATTTAGTTAGTTGTACTCACTTCAAGTTATGAGTTGACGTGCTAGCGATATGGCTCCTGACCTCGCCTCGACGTATTCGAGGCTTTGAAAACCTCCATATCTGACTTCTCTGTTGGATCCAACTTCCTCTCGCTTCACGCATGCTATTTCAGGCCAGTCTCGGCCATCCAACATCTCGAGATTACATGACTAGGACACTCTTGCGGTAAGTAGACCACCATGGCAGATGCGGGAATGGCATCGATGAGAAGATGTTGGCGGCTGAAGCGCCAGCCATTGTGCGACGTGGGGTGCAGTTGGCGTTTTGATGTAGGTGCTCACCGCCGCCAACATGGTGGGATGGGTGTCTCAGAGAATCACGCGACAGTGTCATGGCATTGGTTACAGAGATAAGGCGGCAGGCGGTCGGGGCTTTTTGGAGATGTAGAGGGTGCCTCCATGGCGGCAGCTCGTGAGGCACCCCACGGAACGAAGCCGTTTTCCCAGCGCGTGCCTGTCTCGGACTCTTGCGTCGAGTCAATCCGCTGGACACCGCCACAGGCAAGCCTACGCAGCATAGAGCACAAATTGTTCAGATATCGTGTGTATATTGCAATTTGTACATGACGTTTTGCAGTGTCTAGCCCAGCCAGCACATGCAAACCACCTTGGCGTTCCTTTGTTAGTCGTACCTAGAGTGCCTGCAGGGAAACAAACCCGGGCTGAGACGTGCCGTGTAATTCAACCAACCTAGGTAGCACTCCTCCTGTAGGTCGATGACATGGTCGGAGGCTCGCGAGCATGAATGATGAAAGACGATTGTCTGGAGAGGATCCGTTGTTGAGTCGCATCGCATGGCGTTAGCGATTGACACATGGAGCAGCATAGGCATAGGCATAGGCATAGGGTAGATGCGAAGGCGGGCTCCATCTTTGGTAGTACCACCATGGAGTCTTAGACTAAGGCAGTAGCAGAGAGCGGTACGAATACATTGGGCGCAACAGGCGCTCAAGCCCGTGAGGCATCATAGCTTTGCAGGACGGGGTGTTGCGAGATGTCGTGCGCATGAAGCTCTAGGCGCAAGATTCATGGATTTAGGTGGGAGATGCCCGTCGGGAGCTTTGGGAGGCACTTGCCGCGTTGGTTCGGGACCAGGAAGCAATAGACGGCAAGGGGTGCCGCGGGGGTCATGGTGGATTGGATGAGACATGAGACATAGCAGCGATGAGTCGTCCAAGTGCCGGATTGGAGGCTGAATAGGGGGCACATAAGTGTTGATGACCAAAAGCGTTCGTGGTGTTGATGGACGTCAAAAGGGAGGGACATGAACTAAGTAACGACATACTTGTACCAAATCGAGTGACAGTTAGCAATAACATCAGTAACCGTGAGTAAATGGCAGTGACTGGTTGCGGAAAGACCGGAAGCAGGGTTTTCAGCTCTCACCTCATCAATTTCTCATCAAACCGGTCGATCCCTCATGATGGACAGGCGTGCTTAGCTAATAAGGGTGAGGAGGGCCTCATGGCTCAAGTGCATCTTGGAAGTCGGGGAAAGGAGGGGTCTTGCCGATGGTATGTTCCTTACCACCTTAAGGTACCTTGGGTTGGCAGGCACGCACCTAAGGTAGGCTGCAGATGGGCTCCACCTTCCACGACAACCTCTTGCCCCTCCGTGCTCCGTAGTCTCCAGCCCCTTCCTCTCTCATTCATTGGCGTCAAGAAAACATTGGAAGGTGCCGTGGACCATGGTGACTTCCACTGATGTACAAAGGAAGGAGGTTGTCGAGACGCGGCGGGCACTTCTCATGAGTTATTACGAATCCAGTAAAAAGAAACCACAGGAGTCTCCTTCCCTTAAGGTTTTGCACCCTACCTTACTCAGTATCCAAGGGAAGGAAAGACGAGTCCACTTGCATTCAGGTCATCTCCTGCCTTGCAGACTGGGAGTGCCTTCCAGGTCCCAAGAGCGTAGATCTGAGGCCAAGAAGCAAGCCGGGCCGGTGCAGCCAGCGATTTCGGTCCAGACTTCATCCACCTCATCCACCTCAGCAAACCGCCCCCAAAGGTAAAAGGTGAGGTAAGGTACCCAACGGATAACTACCACAGTACACAGTAAATCCCCTTGGAAAAGGTACAATGCCCAGATGCCCAAACAACCAGCCGATTGAGGTACCCTTTCTTCTTCCCATAACTTAACCGCCCGATGCTTCTACCTTACCCATTGGAAACAATCCAAGGTAACCTCGCGCCGCACACTCGCCTAAGGTACTGCACCTTACCGGCCTCTCCACACTGGGATCCGATTTCCCTCTGTTGGACCCTGTCTGCCTTGATTCTCGGCCTCGTACACCCGCCCACCTTACCTCACTTGCACAATTTTGCTAGGTATCCTTTTCCACTTTCTCCAGTTCTCCCTCTTCTTTCTTTCCGTTTTGACAGCTTGAGTACGGATACAACGTCAGACGTCACATCTCCCTTGGCAACATCGGCGACAGCTACCTTACCTTACCTCACCTTACCTTACGTGCCTACCACCTTACCACGCTTACCTACGTGCCTGGGTACTTACCTAAGGTGAGGTGCCCAAGGTAAAACGGAAGTCAGCCAATAAGGTACCATCCAAGTAGGTATGTAGGTTCCGGTATACTGGTAGAATGAGTAGCAACAATCGGCCTTTCTTCTTCATCTGTCATTCGGCTTGAAATGTTTTACATTTGTATGAATCAAATAGTATCATGAGCAGTCCTACAGCATAGAGGCCACTTGACTTTTGTTGTCTCCCGTCGCTGCTAACCCACAAGGTACCTCAGCAGGTTGGTTACCTTACCTTACCTACCTACCTACCTTACCTACCTTACCTTACACCTTGCTGAACTAAGGTACCTTTCCTCCTTACGAATAGGTACCTTACCTTAGGTACCTAGGTTCCTTACCTGGCACTCCTGCATCATTGGGAACCTTGCTCTCCACTGCACCCGACAACCGTAACCGCGCCCCCCCCGGCCCTCTGCGCCCGACAACTTTCCCACCTTCCCTTAAGCATCTGTTGCTCGTCCCTCCAACGACCACCTCACACTCTCATCTCTTTTGCTTTTGCATCTCCCCATTTGCCATCTTGGCAACACATTCACTCATCCCTTTATCCTTCCACCGGCCTGACTCAAGGTACTGTAGAGTCGCTCTGCGTCCTCTTGCGAAGCCCGTCTCCATACGCTTGGAAACCTTCACATCTTGGCTCGCCCAGCATCCAGTGCCCAGTGCCCAGTGCCCAGCCACGCACGTACGACATCCACGTCGTCACAAGCTTCCCCGACCCGACACGCCCGTCCGGTCCCAGATCCCCAAGCCCAGCACCACCACCACCACCACCACCACCACCTACCCACCCAAACACAACATCCGCTGACTGCGACCCCTGGACCGTCACCCTGCACCGCCAACACCATCCGTCCATCATCACCATCCCCGATATCACCGCCCGCCATCAACCCATCGCGCCCATTCGCATAGGTACACCTTACTACCTCTTATCCGCCTCCGACGATCAATAGCACCATCTGCCTCCCCTCACCATTCTCGACAATGCTTGCAGCTCTCTGCCACTTCGTCTGAAGGATGCGTTGTTGATTACACTCGGTTCATCCCCAACCATATTGCGACGGTACTTCACCCAGCATCGACAACACTGCGACCATACATCGACTACACCAACAACAACCACAACACTCTCTACCGGACTCATCTTGGCCGGACCACCTCTCACTGCATAGTCTACCGCCGTGGCTGACACTGGTCCACCGCAGTTGTACTTGCAATCGTTATTCTGATTGAACCGGGTCATCGATCACCCGTCGTCGCTCTGTCCACTTCGAGAGAGCCCACACTCGACGAACCCTCAAGCAACACCGCTCGGCCACACTATCGATAACCAATATGGGCAACAGTAGCACCAAAGAATCTCGTCCGATTGACCCGGCGACCGACTACAGGCAAAGCCAGGCCGCCTACCTCAATCACTCCACCTCCAGAGAAGCCGCAAACGATCATGCCAGCTCACGGAGGCAAAGCCGCTTTAGTAGAGCCGACCTAAATCTCCTTGGCCTAGGAGCCGCCGGATCTTCAAGTGCTGCAGGCAGAGAAGATGCGCCGTACGAGCGGAGGGAGACGAGGCAGGAACGGGAAGCCCGGCGACTTGAGAGGGACCGCGTCGCGAGAGAAAAGGAACGTGAGCGGAGTCTGAAAGAGGAGCACATCGATGGCGGATACCTTGTGACTCTTGGTACATACACTGGTCCCGAAGACTTTAGCAAGCCCGTCGTGCGGCAATTGCAGGTAAGATGGTTTCCGAATATCCTCATGCTTTGGTTGCAAAGGTTAACAGTTGTGGTCCCGCAGATTGAAAGACGGCTTGCACCATTCTGGAGAGGTCTCAATGACTACTCCGACAACTGGACCGAATATCAGCTCATCTGCGCCGGTCGCGGCCTTCCTATCCCGGCCGCCGATGAACAACCTCCACCCGAGTTCATTCCCCAGTCCAATATGCCCGCCTCTCCCACCGAGTCATCCCAGAACCTTGCCAATCTCACTGTTCCAATGGGCCCGAGATCTTTGTCAGTTGGATCGGATCGTAGTAGCTCAATGCCGGGCTCTGGAATATCGTCGCCCAACGCAGCCCAGCAGCGGAGTAGCTCACCGTTCAAGCCTCGGGCAAAAGCCCTTGCAGCAGCCTTGAGCGGGGGCTCACGCAGCAACTCGTCAAACGACGTTGCGCCCCGTGAGATCAAGTTGCCCAACGACCCCTTGGTCAACGGACAGCCATTAGAGGTTTTCCTGTACAAGGATGCTACCGAATGTCCCATTTGTTTCCTAACCTATCCTCCCTACCTGAATCGCACCCGTTGCTGCGATCAGCCCATCTGTAGCGAATGTTTCGTGCAGATCAAGCGCGCCGATCCGCACCATCCCGAGCATCACGGCGAACCGACCGAGCAGTCTGCGAATCCGACCAACCCGGAGGAAGCTCCAGAAATGCTAATATCCGAGCCCGCGCAGTGCCCCTACTGCCAGCAGACCGAATTCGGTGTAACCTATGACGCTCCCCCTTTCCGACGAGGTCTATCTTATGCCATTGGATACCCGTCACAAAATACCGCCATGTCATCTCAGAGCTCTTTGAACTCCACTTTGTCGCCTACCTCTCCAACATCTGGGAGGCGGCGAGCTCAAAGCTTGTCCGCCAACGCCCCAAATGTTGTCACTACTGATCGGGTTCGACCGGATTGGTCGACCAAACTCGCAGCACAACGAGCACACCAAGCACGCAGAGCTGCAGCGGCAACTGCTTTGCACACTGCGGCCTTCCTCATGGGAAACAACGAACAGCAGCGCGGCTTCGCCTTCACACGGCCCGGGCGTTTCAGTCGGAGAAACACCGGGAGTCGCACCCCCTCTGGACCATCCAACCCACAGCCGGAAGAAAGCCCCCATCGCAACCCCGAGGGTGAAGCTGCCCCAGCTGGACCAGAGCCTGGACCACGAAGCTCCTCTGGGCGCGGAGCTCTGGAAAATAGGAGAAGTCGGATGGAGGAGCTGGAAGATATGATGTTCATGGAAGCCGTCCGTCTTTCTCTCGCCGCCGAGGAAGAGCGAAAACGCAAACAAGAAAAGGCGGAGCGAAAGGAGGCCAAAAAGAGGGACAAGGAAGAGCGTAAAGCTCTCAAGAAGCAGGACCGGCAGAGCGTCTATGGGCCTGGTCAGAGCTCTGCTAGTGGTAGCAGCCTCTCCCTTGGCCTTGGACGACGCAGAGGGAATAGCACAACCAGCAACTTGCGTGTGGAGGCCACGCTTCAGGGTGCGCAGACGACTTCCGCAGGACCCAGCGCGGAGACTTCTCCAGTGGCTTCCTCAACACCGATTGGCAATACCCTTTCTCCCACCTCGGCACCCAGCTCGGCACCAAGTTCGAAAGGCAAAGCTGTAGAACGTCCGGCAGTTGAGACGCAGTCATCCGAGAGCAGCTTCCAAAGCACATCTACCACGCCCTCATTACCGATCCCGACGACTAGCCGCGGGCCTTCTCACTTGAGGCAGATGAGCAATGCATCTTCCATCTCATCATCTCTGGCTGATAGCGCAGCTGGCAGCTATAGCAACCAGGCGTACCTGGATCCTCGAGCCAGCGAGCTGAGCGTCGGCAATAGAAGCGAAGAAGGTGACCGAGACAATACGGAGCCCATGTTCAACTTTCGGAGCCTGGCAGAGATGGTCGGCGTTGACATTGAAAATGGCGAGGCCAACCATGACCAGGATATCGCCTCAGGCGAGGGCCGGACTGCAACTACGAGCAAGAAGGCCGAAGCGGAAGACGAACCGGAAGCGGAACACATGGAGGACGCACACAGTGAGGAGCCCGTGCAGACAAACGTCGGCACATTGAAGCCACCTCCAACGATTCCCGAAGAGCCCGTCGACGGCGCCGGCAAAGGCGACGTCTCTCCTTTGCTTGGCAGTGGAGCATTGACACCGGAAGTGACAATAACACCCGAGACCCCGGCTCCTATCTCGGATGAGGCTGCTGAGTCGAAGAGATTGGGCCATGAAAGCATTGTGGAGAGTTCGACTGGAGTAACGCAGTAAGTGGAGTGCGGATCGACGGGCATGACGACGGGATGATTGCAAAATATGATGATGCCATATTTGATGGCAACGGCTACATGGGAGGAAGAGTTTTGCATACACTCTGGGGGTTCCAAGAAACTCAAGGCGTTCAGCGTGAACTTTGGGGGAGGAGGTCATTAGACGTGATTCTTTCTTTTTATTTCATCTATTCGCTTTTTCGCCATGTGAATGGCCAGCGCTCACTGTACTCTACCCGGCCTACCTTTTATAGGTATGTGAGAAAAGCGGCCGAGATGTTTATAGTCTCGAACTGCTTGACAAATACCACTTATTCATGGAAATATTTCGCCCTCCCTTGTTACTCGATGTCTCGAAAATTTGACCTCCCATGCCCAGCTTGCTTGCAAAGGAATGGGTTCCTGCCAGGGTTACAAGTGTGGCTCGGCGGCGGCGGCGGCGGGAGCGACAGCAGGAAGGGCAGCATCGATGGCGGCGACGGAAGGTTGGTTGACAAAATCTTCGCCAGGACTGGCCCAGCTGTAATTCCGCCATTCGCCCAAGGCCGGCCACATTTGTTCCGTGACCAAACGCTGAATCTTGTCAAGTCGACTGGCTTGGGCACCGGCGGGATTTGACTGGTCACTCTGGGCCGCAAGCTCGCGCATCATGCCCTGCCAGGCAAGGAACGTCTCTTCCAGTTCCGACACGGACGTGACACCCATGACGCTAACACCAACCTTGGCAGGGCCGTTGTACGTGGGCGGCAACAGCTCGCTGCCAAAGGCACTTCCTACACGTGCCCAGTTCGCCATGGCCCAGTACAGAGCGAGCTCTTCCATCTTTTCGTCCGCGCCCTCGGCGATTCCAACCAGGCTCTTGCATAGCTTGCGTAGGGGACTCGGAGCCGGATGCCAGCTCGCCATGGGCCCATCATCAACGCCGCGGGTGGTGAGCAGACCCATGCTCAGCATGCTCGCGTTGGTCACGACACCGACGCCGGCATCTTTCAGCCGTGTGAGGATCGCGTCGCTACCGAGGGTATCGTTCTGGATGCAGAAGTGCGAAAAAGATTGGACAGCGTCGACGGGTTCGCCCGTTTCGCGGAGGATCCTTTCAGCAAGCTCGCAGAGGACGGGAACGGGATAGCCGCAGATACCGACATAACGGACTAGGCCCTCATCGCGGAGGCGGCGCAGCTCGCGGACAGCGGCGACGACCTGGTCGGGGGTGACGAATTCTGCGTCGTGGGTATAGACCAGGTCTAGGTAGGTGGTATTGAGACGCTCGAGGCTGCGGAGGACGGAGGCGCGTATCCAGGCCGGGGAGTAGTCGAACTCGGTCGGGGCGATGCGGCCAGCCTTTGTGACGAGGAAGTAGGAGTCGCGGGGCGGTGAGAGGGTGCGTAGGGCGGCGCCGAGGATGGTCTCGGAGGGCCCGTAGTATGGGGAAGTGTCGAATGCGTTTACGCCGAGTGATAGGGAGCGGGAGACGATGTCGACGGAGGGCATGCGCGAAGGGTCCGAGACGTATTGGTAGTTGAAGGTCGCGGTGCCGAGGATCAGAGGCGGCAGGACGGCGGACAGCGGCCGGGTTGTGGTTGTGCGTGGGGCCGCCATTTCGGGGGTGGTATTCTGCGCTCTATAGATAGGAACCGAGATTTAGCTTCGAATGAGAAAGAGAATTGGTAACATGTAGCTTCGATCGACTGCTCGCTAGTAGAGACCTGCTGCAAAAGCTATCGTTGCTGGCCGTGACGAATGGTACACAAGGCCCGGCGGCTCAAAAGACATCGAGTCGAGCACGTCAATGATTGATAGTCAGGGTTCCCCCGCGTGCCTGAATGCCCGAATGCGATTTGCCCCGCCGGAAAGGTGGGGGAGTCTTTCTTCCTTTTCTCTTTGGGGACTTTCTGAAATCGGACTGGTCTTGTTCTGGTCGCTCCGGATAGGACCGAATAGACTGACGCGGAGCTCAACTCTAAAATGCTGAGATGAGGTTCATGGTATGGTGACTTGGTTGATGGGTAGCTTGATTTCGTGGCCATGACCATAGCTAGAGACTTTGGGGGGTAGCATACTAAGTGATGAGGTCTATCTCAGTAACCACAGATTCAACTTGATACATCTTTCTCGAGTTGCATGGACATGCCACGAGCTTCGTGAAGACCGGCCATATCAGTGACATTGTGGGGGCTCAGCGTGACGCGCGGGGTTCTGGAGGGGAAGCTGGGGTGTCGGGGCTTCTGGGACTATGTACCTTGCCATGTTTGCGGTGAGGGCCGAGGTAGGTAGGTACCTGGACCTAAGACAAATGGAAAGAGTTGCTGCATCTGGAACAAGATGGCTGTGACGATCGAAATATGACAATGGGTGGATTTGTAGAGGGGACGATGGAGGAAGACAAGCACCGCTGGGGGTTTGCAGGAAACAGAAGATGGGTAAATTCGATCTTGATTCTCAACAGGCCACCAGCGCCTGCCGCACCTGCTCCTTCGCATTGCTGCAGGCCAAGAGGGGTCGCTTGTTCTTCCGGGACGAGCAGCGTGCCCTGATGATTCTGATACCACTACCAATCTTATCTTATCTCTGGTCTTATCGATTACCGGCACCTCAGGTTCGCATCGTACTTCATCTCAAGGTACCTAATCACGATGAACCACACAACACGTAATCCGTGGAGCTCCCGGTCATCTTCCAGTTGCAATATTTTCAAATTTTTCCTCTCTTGAGATTTCTTTCAATAACACCAATGGTGTCTATTTGACCGGCTGACTCCGGGGAAACCCTGGCATAGTGAAATGTCTCTAGCAACGCGGATTTGTTTCCAAATTCTGCCCGGATCTCGTCGTCCAGTGATGAGTCCATCAGTCTCCGGGTAACCATATCGTGGTATCTTGAATTGCCTGCACTCTTTTGGATTTTGGCTAATACTCTATCAGGTAATGCATGGTATCGATTACAAATCGATCTACTCGCACTGGACGGCAATTAGCCTGAAGATCCTGCCAAGTGAGCTCTAAATACATCACCTCACTTCTCCCTATCAACCACCCAAGTGGCCTTTCACAGCCTCGCTTCCTTCAGGCTCTACTTGTTCTGCATCAATTTATTGTCTCGTTCCAACAGTAATGGCACCAATGTTACTCTACGAGTCTGACTCATATTGGCTGTCCACCATCCCTCGTCCGACCTTTTGATCAGCCGGTCAGCCGCCCCTATGGAGAATCTACCCCCTCGCCGTTTACTCAGTGGCCTACCTAATTTGAACTCCGAGACAAGTGTCTGCTTGGGACCTATGCTATAATCTCTCACCCATCACTTGGTACTCTTTCGAGAGTCGATACCTACCTGCTGCCCCTCCTAATGTAAGGCCTGTAGGCAACTTTCCACCCATCGGTGTGGCCTCCATCTCCCGAATGATTGCCCGCGATGATCAGATCGTCGCTATTCATGGCGTTTGGGTTCCAATCTTCAAATGGCGCTATATGGCCGCCTTCGTTTCCAACCCGTTTTCCCCTCTATGGTAAAGAATCATGACCGGCGTCTCGAGAGCATTCATCCGCCTTGGCAAATAAATGGCTTTCAGATCTTCATATTGGCAACCATCTTCCCCTTCCCTTCTCGTACCATATTTTGTGACAATGTTGTTGCACCCGGAGTGTTTGGTCTCATATCTGTCTACTATTTCCATACGACATGACTTCCTCTTTCGTCGCTACGCAAGTCGACATGGATGAATGGGTGATTGCTCCGAACCACCGTTGATTATGGCAAATGCTGGCGTTAGCCTTCGGCTGGACTCCACTTAAAGACTTCAAACCCGCTCCTAGAGAGTCATCATCCTCATCAGAATGTTCCCATATTACCAAGGCCTTATTTGAAGACGAGAGAGTGAATCGACCGGCAGAGATCATGCGTTGGTTTACCACTGCACTCAGTGCTGTGGCGCTCATTAACTCGGGTAGGTTTTATTACCACTCGTATCTTAGGGGCTTGTACTAATTCATAGGACAGTAGCCATCGCCCAAGACTAGTCAACATACTGCGACAGTCTAGGGCGTTGCTTCGCTTCTTATACCAACGCAGGCGGCATTACTTACGGCATAGCCATACCTGAAGGGCCTGCGACGGGTCAACCATATGAAGCCATTGTTCGGATCACTGCCCCCATCGAGGTAGGATGGGCTGCCTTAGCCTGGGGCGGCTCTATGACATACAATCCCTTAACAATCGTATGGGTCAATGGCAAAGACGTGGTCGTCTCTTCTCGAATGGCATTGTAATAACCCAATTCGTTCCATGGAAACCGCTTGATCACTGACAATTACTAGTGGCTACTTCACTCCTCCACCTTACGAATATGCCGAGTACACCGTTCTCCCCGGCACTGTCGTCAATGATACGCATTACTCCGCCACGGCTCTATGCCGAGGTTGTACATACTGGGCACCATATGGAAACGATCCAACATCTTTGGACCCCAACGGAGAAAACTACTTGGCGTTTGCTTACTCTGGCGTGCCAGTTGATGACCCGACTGCCAACGACACAACTTTCGGCATCCACGAGCGCGCAGGACACTGGATGCACAACTTCCGACCGGCTCAGGCAGTCAATTTTGAATCTTGGGCAGCGGGCAATTCTGAAGGCGAAGGTCCGACCAGCGCCGTTACCAAAACAGCGCTGCTGACCACCTTGTCGACATCCACTTTGCATAGTACCACGACTCCCAAGACCAATTTCACCAGGACAGGCGTTTCACTCAGCAGCGTAACGGCCACTGTCTCATCTCCGCGTTCCACTTCTACATCGTCCTCCATCGTGTACAGCGCCCCTGTGTCTCCAGTTCCCAACTCGTGCTCTGGCGTCAGCGCCTTCAGATTCGGATACCAAACTGCGAGTGGCTGGAAGGCCGTTAAGCTTGCTGGATCTCTGACAGGCCCTCGCGAATTGGTCGTTGACTCCGAGGGCAATTTACTCGTCGTACAATCGGGCAAAGGTGTCACGGTTCACACCTTTGGGGCCGACGGCTGCATCTCTTCCACAAAGACCCTGATCAGCAACCCCTCGCTAAACCATGGCATCGGCTTGACGCCTGATGGTAAGACGTTGTACGTCACCTCCATGACTACCGCATGGTCTTATGTCTACGACGCAAAAGCTCAAAGCGTGAGTGCGCAGACTGTTGTCGTCAAGGGAATGCAGCAGGGAGGTCACCCAACACGCAACCTCGTCATTCCGCCGGCAACGCCGCATCTGCTCGTCATCCAGCAAGGCTCTTACAGCAATTTTGACTATGAATCACTCAACAAGGCAGTGGCACGTGCTGTAGTCAAGGTGTTTGACATGCGCAGTGTGCCATCCGGCGGTTATACATACGCCTCTCAGGGGTGGTTTCTTGGATGGGGCCTGCGCAACGAAGTAGCCCTCGCAGCGGACGGAAACAATGCGTACGTCCTAACTTGTCCTTTTGTTCTTTCTTATGTCGGTAAACACATGTAAGCTGACAGTAATTGTTAAAGGATTTGGGGAGTGGAAAACAGCGGTGACGACTTCGCCCGCACAGTCAACGGCCAGAGCTACGACATCCACAACGACAACCCAGCAGAAGAGCTGAACTTCCGTAAGTCGCCATATTCTCCAGTCAAACAATCCAAGACAACTCACAACTCGTCTAAGTTGGCGATCCTTCTCAACCGAACGACCAGTGGTACGGGTACCCGACCTGCTTCACTGTCTGGGAGCCGTCCGTCATCAAGGACAAGACCTTCAAGGTCGGGCAGCAGTTCGTCGTCGCTCCCAACGGCACCTTCAACGACGATACTTGCACTCAACGCTCTGTGGCACCCAGACTTTCGATCCAAGCACATAGTGCGCCCATAGGCGCCGTTTTCGACAGCGCGTTCCAAAACCTGTACGTCACGATGCATGGCTCGTGGAACAGGTCACCTGCTACGGGATTCAAGGTGTCTGTGGTGCCGTTCACTCAGCTTACCTATGGTGTATATGATCCGGTTGCCGCTCCAGACTCTAAGACTGGTTATACTGATGTATTTTGGAGCACAAACGTCGGAAGCTGCACGGGGTCGACCTGTTTTAGACCTTCCGGCATTGTCTTTGACAAGGAATTCTCGAGGTTGTTTGTGGCCAGTGACAACACCGCGGAGGGTGAACTCTTCATGCTCGTCAAGTCTTGAGACAGGTACAACTCATTGCTTGCAGAAGGAAAGCCGTGCAGACCAACTTCAAGATAACCAATCGCATAACTGAAGTCCATCTGTGACAAGCTAAATGTCCTTGCTCCATATTTATCCACAGACTGTGTGAATTCAGGCTGTGATCATCGTATCATCCACCACACGCAGCCGAAGAGGCGTAGTAATGAGATGACCATCGCCAAGTTATCATACATTGTTCTCATAATTAGCCTGAATCTCCATAGGGGGCTGCCTGGATAAAAAGATGAATTCCTAGTCTGGCATACGATGTACCCAATTATATAGCCTTCAACGGAGTAGCCCATCAGCATACTTGAAACAAGAGATACGATTGCGACAGTGCCACATAGGTTCCAGCTGGTGCGGCTAGTTGATATGCATTTTATTTATCTTGATTTAAATTGAGTGAGCATGGACCAAGAATGAATGTCTCGTGATCAACGTTTCTTGATGCAAAACTCGCATGACAAGGAAGACCATAGGCAGTGTCTCGTCATCCGGGGACAAGATCGTTGTCTGAGTTTAATCACGATCCTGCTCTCTGTTTATACCAGTCGCCGATTCTACGGAATCGCGGAAAGGAGCATCATCTTGCAAGAGATGTTCAGAGAGATCTATCAATTGGTCAGGAAATCAGTGTGATGGAAGACAGGGGGCTTCGACCTACTATCGAAATCACTCCGTCTTGTTTCAATGGCACCGAAGAGCGCGTCCATGTCCTCCAGCTCCCGACCCTTGGTTTCGGGAAAGAACGCATATATGGCCTATAGCACTGATTAGCGTTTAGGGATTTCATAGGCAATAAGTCCGAGGTTTTCATACCGGAATGCAGATAATGTTCACGACCATGAATATGAAGTAGATGTTACTACCCATATATCCGATGCCCGCGGACCACACCATGGTGACGATAGAAGAACCGACAGAGGCACCAGCGGAGGCGAAATTCAAGCCTCGTGCTCGTACCGAGGTGGGAAAGATCTATAGTCATGTCGAGGTCAGTGGTTGTCTCAAGGCACGGAAGAGGGCATCATCGAGGGGTACCTCTGTGTTGTATACCCATGCCGTTGGCCCAAATCCCAGAGAGAAGCCAATGACATATACAAAGATGAAGGCTACGCAGATTATATCGGTGGCTGGGCTTTTACGCTGAGGGTCTAGAAGAGGCACGGCTCCATTGATCTGAGAGAAGCTTGTCAGCAATTGCAGTCCTTGCACATGGGTTCCCGTAACCTTTCACCTACCAGCAGTGAGAAAGCCATGATGATGCAACCAGCAACGAGGCATTTCCTCCGTCCAAACCGATCAATGATAAACATCTCGAGAACCGTGAAACCTATCTTGACCGTTGATTCGGTAGCGCTGATTAGCAACGCAGTATGGGAGAATATGCCATGTTGCTCCAATAGCCATGGGAGGAAGTATTTAATAGCAGTAGCACCACAACTTGAGGCCATGAATTGTAGCAGGGTCGCTCGCCAGAGACGATTAAACAGTGGCTTTTGTCGGAATAAAGAAAGCCAGTTGCTGCCGGATTGATGGTACTCGTCGACGCTCTTGATGATGGCTGAGAATTCATGCTCAATTTCGTCGTCGTCGAAACTTCCTTCGCGGAGCCAGCGAAGGGTCGAGCGTGCCTGGTCTTTCCTTCCATGTTCGACGAGCCAACGGGGACTTTTTCAGTGTTAGTACAAACGGTCTTCTTTGGATTGGAGTACTGACGTTTCGGGGACCCAAGGCAACCCAAGCCCAAAGATCATTGCGGGGATTATCTCCAAGAGGATAGTCAGTCTCCAGCCATAGAAAAGGCCTGCATCGGAGGACCAAAATCTCATGAAATATCCAACCCTGTCATTGTTAGAGGTTTCTCAGATGGAGGCAACATTGTCTTAATTTACCAGAAACCCAGCGCTATGCCAGCGATGAAGCCGACGTGGTTCAACGTTACAAAATAGCCGCGCTTGTGTGCTGGCGATATCTCACTAGAAACCCGATCAGCGCCTACGCATTGAAATGAACTTAGAACGTCTCACGCTTGGTATAACGGCACTGAAGTAGACACGACGGCAACTCCAACGCCACTGATGAGTCTTCCAGCGAGCATGGTGCCGCGAGCTGTATCGCCACCACTTGTGGCTTGCAATATGGCGCCAAGGCAAACGAAAGCTGTTCCCGACAAGGCGGCATACCGACGACCAAGCCAGTCAGTAATCGGATGGGAAATGCAGAGATAGCTGATGAAGGTTCCAGTGTAGTAGATGCTGACTACGGTTCCGATTAAAGCGCGTGTTGGCTGATGTTGAGCTTCGCGCCAGCCTGAACTGACTATCACTGAAGACAGTATGCCAATGTTGTATCTGTATTGAGTAATTAGGATCCGCTAAGCTCTTGGAACCACCAGATGGCTTAGGGCCCCGGTTCTCTTATCAAAACCCAACGACATGTCGTGTCTTCGATGGCTCGCCATATTTAGTCGGCTAGGTGGAGTGGAGGACGAACTTACCCCCAGACAGATGCGCCAATGCCGAGAAAGATGCAGAGAAAATAGAGACGCGACTCGCCAGCGCGTAATGAAGCACTAAGCCAGGCCATATCGATGGGCGTAAACTTTGAAGGCGCGGTTAGAGGGGTAAGCGGCGGATGGGCACAGCAGGCCGGAGGTGCGCCTTGCGGCAAGGAGTTGTTATCGATGGCTTGTCAGTATTGAGGAAGGCCTTTACTGACAAACTGCAATGTAGTTTCAACACAATTGGAAGCGGGGAGATGTAGTTGGACGGCTACTTGAGACATTATGCAATTCCAAGGTGAATCGCGGGGTCGCTTGGCCGAGACAGGTTGGATCATCTCGTGATTATGTAAGACACCTTCATGCACCACCGCTAACTTACTTTTACCATTCAAAAGACAATGTTTTGTGCTGCTTGAGTACTCGGTGAGTTTCCTGAAGAATAGTCCTGATCAGCACAAGTGCTGTGATTTCGTTTGACATAGAGAGCATAAGTTGAATCAACGAACACTTGGGGACGGTTGAGACCACCAACCCATGGGGAAGCTGCTCCTCTTCAGCTGATCAATATCCGCTCTTGGAGGTAGAGCGTAGCCGCACACTCTATGCGCCATGATAATGAAAGCGAAAAGTCTACTACATTATCATCTACTTGGTGATTCTGACCTGAGCGTGTTGCCGATCTCAAACATAACTCTTTGAATCAGGTGTAAACCACCTGAGGCCTCAAGATTATGTACCGCCACCGATGTTACAGCCAGCTGTTGCCTCAACAGCGGTCCTCATCTGAAGTCATGACGGCGCATGGCCGCTTATAGCGTATCCATCATTCATACATTAATTTTACAACGAGGCTTTTCCTCCTTACAAACACACACTCTATCGAGGCACATACCCCGAGAAGTCGTACATCCCATTATGATCCTGCAGTCCCGAGTTCCAGTCGAGGAATTGGGGCTGCCCATTGGCGTCAATCACTGGCGCATATATGCTCATATTGCTGGGTGATGGCCCTGACGTCGGCACCATGGTGCCATCATGGTAGCCCCAGAGTTGAGCGGCCATCTCCGGCGTCATCCCATTTGCCATTGGCATGAGTTCCGCCTGTTGGTCGAACATTGGCGGCTGCTGAGACAATTGCTGCTGCGAATGTGACTGCTTCTGCAGTGGGGGAGAGCCTCCGAGGCCAAAGTCGGATGCGGGCAGCTGTTCTATTAGGGGCTGCAGCGTCCTTGGCGGGGCAGAGCCTCTGAACTCTTCCGGGGTTGATGACGCCCTTCTGACTGTTCGAACACTGTCGGAGTGGGCGAGCATACCCTGCCCGTCGAACCCGCCTCCAGGGAAGATGGCGACAGACTGGCTATCTTCCGAACCCTCGTCAACGTCTACACCCGAGTCTGGACGAGGGACAGTGCGAGTCAAGTGGCGTGGGGCCAGGAGGCGGGACGGTGATGGCTCATTCTTTCGATTGCTTCGGTTCGAATAGGGCATTTTCTGTGCGTTGGCGATGCACTGTTCAATAACCTGGATGAACTGATTGCGATAGATGTTCCCGATGGTCTCCAACGCTTGGGGAGTCATGCCCTTGTTTCGCAGGCTATCCTCGACATCTTTCAGACTGTTCATGAACTGGTTCTGCAGTTCAAAATGCTCGATAACGGGGCAGAATTCTAGTCGGCGTTAGTACCTTGGGGTTGGAAAAACTGTGTTGGACGGGAGTATATGGCATACCGAAAGGTTGAACCCTGTAGTCATCGTCGTCAGGGAACAACAGGTTCCAGATCTCCTTCCATTGAACCTCAGTGCTCATGCCACTGGCTCGCTTCCTACTGAGAAGCTTCGTCATTGTAGGGCCGTCGATGCCGGACTCTGGGTCGTGGTCGGAAACGTCACACATCTGCTCCTTTGGTAGACGCTGGTGATCCCTGAGATCCTTCTTGCTGGGGAAGTCTCGGTTGCAGCGGTCGCACATGAAGGATGAAGGGTCATTGCGCTTATGTTGCTTGACGATGTGTTGCCTAGCAAGCGTCAGAGCACAGCTCGTGAGCTTCCAAGTGTCGGGTACTCACCTCAGCTCGGCAAACTTGGGGAAGTAAGTCATTGCACACGAATGGTGCTCTCTCACGTTGAACCTATGCGGGTTCCTCTTGCGAAACGGACAGCTCAGTCGAAGATCTCCCTCTGCCTCTCGTGGTGTTTGTCTGGCCCTCTTGAACGGCACGCTTGAGTCTCCATCGTCATCCGTCAAGTCATCGCCATCATCATCCCCATCTGCACGGCCGGTGTCGCCCTTCTTGCGCTTGCCGTTTTGGGACCCTCGACCTGACCCTGATCTCCGAGCTAGAGGCAAGGAACCATTAGACGACGTGGATTGAGTGTGGGTTAGTTGTGTTCCGGCGGGGAATCCATTGAAAGCAAATCTCCCAATGTCTTGGATAAATCTGAAGACGAAATGGCGGAGGAAGGCAGGTGGCATGGTAACCTCTTCCAGCTCCACACCGTAAGTGACTTGCAAGACATAGTCGAGAACTGCATCGGCTTCTTCGTTAGAGAAGTCAATGGGTGTTGGGGTGATGGGTTCCCATGCACGCGAGAGACGATCGGAGCCGGAGTCGAAGCTCATCCTCTCATTGAGGGGCCGGGGTGGCACCCGCTCTTCGCGGGGTGACTCGGGCGTTTCGTCCGGCGACGGCGGCCTATCCTTGGCATAAGCATCGCATGTGGAATAGCACCGCTCTCACGGATCAAGAATTACCTTGGGGTGCCCGCCGTGTGAGGCAAGTCAGTTTGCTCGTCTTCATCCGGCTCGATGATGTCCATCCGCGGCAGTGGATCCTCCTTGTGACCCGCGCCGATGGATTCCGGATACGCCGGAAACCTCTCGCCCATGATGGAGTCCACAAACGTCGATCCCGAGTCGCATGATTCTCTGTAACGATGTCCGCTCGTACCGGACCGCGACGCAAGAAACGGTGTTGGTAGGCGCTCAGGGCCATCAATATCAGGAGTCGTAGCCCTTGTAAAGGTCGATGAGGTGGGGGACATGGGCATTGAACAGGTCGTCGCTGAGTCGGGGACATGAGTCGAGCTCATGGTCGATGAGGTCGGCGACCGGTCACGAAATGTCTTCCCATAGACGCCTGAGATGATCTTCAGGCCCTCGGGACATTTTTGCTGGTGGTGCACAGGTTGCGACAGGCGAAAGTGGTGTTCAAATGGTGGTGAGTGAACTACTTCCTCGATTTTGGCATGCGAGGCAAAGGTTGAATCCCGGTGACGTGGCTCCCGAGGTCGGATCGGGATCTCGACCGTGAACGACTGCTCGTCGCTCATCGTGACTGATACTCTTTTATCTGCTCGAAGTCGCTGCTTCTGAAATGCTGACGCGTCTTCAGCGAAAGCTGAGCCCGGAATGACACTTGTACCCGATTTACTGGGTTGGCCTTGACATTCAGTTCTCCGGCTGCCCTTGCTCAAGAAATCCCTTCTCGAAACCCGTCCGTCACTTGTCGTTATGATGGCGATGAGAACAAGACACTGAAAATGATTAACGAGAGTGATGAAAGAAGACAGAAAAGCGAATGGAATCGAGTCTTGGGATGCGACACTCGAAGAAGGGTAATTCCCCCTCGGTCATGCTGTTGCCTCCAGACTCAGCCCCCCAAACTATGCGGAGTACTTAGAATGCGAACCATCTCAGCATAACAAGGGTGGGCTCAGCTGGAGGCTGTGATTGGATCATGACCACGACCGTCGTTGGCGCAAGAAACAAGTTTCTATCATTGGACAATGCGGGCGTGACGGACGAGGATGCCTCCCCTATTTCTGGCGCGCAGCTTGCTGCAGGCCAGCATACCCCCTTTAGAAGAACTGGACCTCTGATTTGCTTGTGGCAGATGCCGTTCTGCTTCTCTGACAGTGGCGGGCAGGCAGAAACAATGTTTCTGCCAGTGTGGCCTGTTAGGGATATACTTATAATTAGCTCAGTCTCGCTCATGAAGGTCCCATGAAACTTGGTATTTCCCTAACAGCTACGAACGAGATCAGCAAGCTTCGTCTCAGGGCGCCGACCCAGGCGTCCGATATATCCCAGCACTGGCACCGTCAGTGCGCCTGTTCGACTGCCAGAACTGGCAATCAGCCCTATGAGGATCGCGTCTGTCCAACATTGCGACTCCATTAATGCACGCCATCGCGACTTGGTGGATGTCGACAATCGTCTGGACCTGAAGCGTTCCAGCTTCAGTTGAGATTAGATCGGCCAGGGTTCTCTGGTTGCCCCGTCGCAGGCCGGCCGCCGGTCCTTCGAATTTGCCCTGCCATTGGATAATGGCAACAACTGGTCCATTGCGCAGGCGGAGTGTATCGTCTACTCAATGTCAGAAGCGGAGCCAATGTCGAGAAGATGCTAATTCAACCTCCTTCGATCCTCCCTTGGTCTTTAGGTATGGAATTGAGCCTGCAATTGAGCCTCACGAATTCATCATGGTGGTATTATAAGAGCGGGATGGTAAGATGAAGGTCATGGCAGTAACGAGGGCAACATTGGTCCTTCAATTCGCAAGCGTTAGGAAGGCGTAATCGCGAATCCAACTGCGGATAATTCTCAACCTAACCACCAAAGCCAATTGCATCGTGACCAAACCGAGACCTGTACTTTTCTCTCCAAAATTGGCCGACCGCTACCCCAGAGTCGATCCGAACCGAGCGCAAACCTTGAAACTCTCGAGGAAAATAGTCTAACGAATATGTCACACTCTAAAGCCAGCTCAAGCCAGAGCCTAGTAGAGTATCCCACCGGGTATGAAACATATCAATTTTCTGCCTTTGAGCAACCGCACTGACAATGCAATATCGACAGATCTTCCCGTGCCGCTCCCTATAGTGTCGATCGTTTCATGGTCGAGTCATCTTCCTGGACACAATTGAGCCAAAGAACCGGCACTCCCCGCACGACTTACAACGACCTCATGCAATCAGACCTCGACAGCCTATTACATCAAGCGAAGCAGCGGCCACGGATAGCCAATAAATGAAAACGAGTGAAGGAAGTCGAGCAATTGTACGATACTGCATTACTGCTCGCTCACTTGGTCGCCCCAACAAGCATCTCGATTGCAATGCATGTACAAAGGCGTGGAGGGTCAAAAGAGGATGATTCCCGCGCCTAAGCGAATGGTAACGGAAATATCGGAGCGTTGGGCTTGTTGTATTCTTTGCTGTGTCACCTCGGAGACGCAATGAAGGCTCTCGATGCATGGCAAGACGATAGAATAGTTATCTTGACTAGTGAGATGGCAGGCCACCTCACCCGGGTATGTAGACTGCTATTCGCAGAATTATGTACGATGAAAGCATATGTGCTGTTGACCACAGGTCCAATATATACAGTGAAGACTCAAAGGAAGTGTTTGTTTACGCATCTCAACTCCATCTCAGATGCAATGCCTACTCTGCTGTATCTCGAGCAGGAACATGTAGGCATTTGATACCGGATGTGAACCAGCATGCGTTTACTGGAAGAGCTCAACGGTGTCGAAGATCTAGGACATGAGTTAGCATAGATACTTATAATTCAAATGATCTATAGTTAAAACTTACGACGCTGGGGCTCAGATAAGTGTCACCACTGCTGCCGGAGATGACATTGATGGTGATGGTGTTGGCTCCTGAAACGAGGGTGCCGGCAGGGATGCTGACGTCGTAGACCTCGCCGAGGCCGCGGTACGCACCACGAGTAACGCCACGAGAGTCAATCTTGGTGGGCGCAGCAGGGGCCGGGCCGGTCCAGCTGTTCACCTTGGCCTGGGGGCGGCCACTGGCAAAGGCAAGGGTGGTGGCGATGCGGAGGGTGGCAGCGCCAGGGGCGGAAGCGAGGTTGAACTTGATGGTGACGGGGTTGTTGACGGCGGTGAAGATTGCCATGGGGAAGTCGCTGACGGCAGATGTGCCGACGGTGTAGGTGAGAGGACCCCAGCTGCTCATGCGGCTGTCAGAGGGGTGCATGCGGAGCTGCTTGTCGGCGTTGCGGAAGCCGGTAGGCTGGCCGTCGTACTCGCCAATCTTCCAAAGGGTGGTGCGGGCAGCGAGGGTGCTGGCGATGTTGGCAGTGGTAGTCTTTCCAGCGGAGACGGTGACGGAGCTGGTGGCCACCTTGAACTCGGTCTGGTAGAGGACCATGGTGTAGGTGCCGGGCTTCATCAGAGGGGAGGTAAAGGCGCCGGTGGACGAGGCGTAGGTCCAGTACTGGGCGTTGGCGTTGTACCAGTGGACAACACGCTGGAAGCTGCCGGTGATGCCGGAGGCGGTGCCGGAGACGGTGCCGCGGCCAGAGGCAGCGATGTAACCCTTGAGGCTGAGCTCGCTGAAGAAGTCGTAGTTGAAGTCGGTGTTCTTGGGGATGCCGGAGCGGGAGAAGGACTGGACGTAAGGGCCGTGCAGACCCATACGGTAGGCCTCGGTCTGGGCGTGGTTGCTGTTCATGTAGTTGTACAGGTTGGTAGAGTCACCAGCGTTGTTGGTGTTGATGTCGCGGAAGAAGGGGCCGCCGGAGGAGAGCTCGAAACCAGTCTTGGGCTCGACGGAGACGCAGACGTGGATTTCCTCGGGGCTGGTACCGTAGACACAGCGGACCTTGTCATCGATGAAGCGCTCGCTGGAGTAGAACTTGGATCGGGTCTGGCCGCTGACGACGAAGACATCGGAGCCCTCGACGGTGGAGCTAGAGCCGGCGGTGGTGGAAACAACGCCGAAGGGGTATTCGCTGGGGAGGGTGTCCTTGTTCAGACGCGAGATCCAGCGGAGCTCACCAATGTCTGGCTCTGCGGTGATGTAGGTCGCCATGTAAATGTTGGCCTCACCCTCCTTGACAATGAGGTAGTGTGTAAGAGTCGAGGTAGTGCAGGTCACCTTGATGACCTTACCGGTGCTGGCCGTGATAGTGGTGGCCTCGACGGTGGCGGTTCCGAGACCAGAGCTGATGTGGCTGCCCTTGCTGGCATACTGGAGCTCGTTGCCACGGTACTTGATGGAGTTGATGTCACAGCTGGACTTGGAAACTTGGAAGACGAGAGTGTTGGATGAGCCGGCATCGACAACGAAGTTGCTACCCGAGGTGGTAACGCCGAAGGCGGCCAAAGCAGAGGAGGCGAAGGAAAGGATGGTGAAGAAGAAGACCTGAAGAAGAGTGTTCAACGCCATTTTGGCTGTAAAGGGGCTGCCCTTGCCTGGCGAACTAGAGAGAGTGAGAGGGCGAAGTTGGAATAAGGTCAAGCAGTCATAGGACAAGAGAGCCTCCTCCTCCTGGGTTTCTAGAACGAGGGCGATCGACTTTGTTATAAAGTCAAGAACAGTTCGTCTGGACTTGGCGCTTGGCACCCGGCCAGCGCACATCTTGGGAGGCCGGGACAATTCCTCGCCATGCTCAGTGCTGAAGGCCCCTTGGTCTCTTTCGCGGGATTCCAACTTCCAAGAGCGGGCGTCCGCCGGAGAGGTTACCTCTCGCAAGGGCTCGTGATAAATTGCAACAGCTTGTTGATTGGCGGAATGATTGTTTCATGGGCCGGCGACCAGGGCTTCCTCGCCGTGGCTGCGCGAGATAGATCACGAAGGGTGAAGCGGAAAGGGTGAGGGACAGGGCTCGAGAAACCAGGGTTTGCCCAAGTCCCGCTCCGGACGGGTGGAGGAAGAGCAGGGAAAAGGCATGATTGATGGGAATTGGGGACGACTTGGCAGGAACCCGCTGTAGCTGTGTGCCGTAGGATTTACATAAGAACGTTGTCTCTGATCTTTGCTCGATTGGACGGCGGATCTGGGAAATAAGCATTCGAGGTTACAGTGGCATTTGCGACTCCTAGCTGCTCGCGCTCGCAACAATGATGGCACGGAGAGTGATGATTGCGGGGAAGTTCATAACCACTCCAAAGCTCAAGGAAGCTTGCTGAATCTAAAGGCAGACAATTCAACCGAGGGGACTTTAGCTTAAGGTACTTTACTTTGGTGCTAACACCCTGCCGTTGTTTGGAGAACGCAGGAAGTGCTCCTCTGACGGGCTGTCGGCGGATTGTCCCCTCGGTCATCTTTATTGTCAAGGTGAGGGGATGAACAGTTGAGGAGATGAAGGGCTGACGGTGAAATTGGTCCGCAGGACAAAAGGAGACATTGCCGGGGGCAGTCCGCTGCAATATGCCCGAGTGAGCCAGGAATGAGGAAGAATGTTCAGACGAACGGCAGGCCTGTTGCATACTGTAGCGTTCGCCATGGACATGAAAGCATAAGACCAGACGAACCAGCGGCGGGCAAGGCGCTGTAAGTCCCGGAATCTCGGGGCATTCTACGGTCTACCCCAGATTCGCACCGGCACAACGTGCAGCTACGTAGTAAGCTCTTGACTCGGTGCTGCAGAGACGGCAGATGAATTGCGGAGTGTTGGATTAGAAGTCCAATTCGACCGCGGCATACGGCCAACTACGCAGGGGCTAATTAGGGGCCCTATTTATAATTATTATAGCTAGCCTAACCTATAGTTAGAACCTCCTTTTTATACTTATATAGAAATTTATATAGTTTAATTAATCTCTTTATTAACTTAAAATTCGAACTAACTACTTTATAATAAAAATATTAATATTAATTAGTAATTAAATTTTATTATTATAAATTAGTAAAATATCTTATTATATAAAAAAAATAACTTTTTAATATTATATAAAATAGGAAATTCGTATTAATTAATTTTATAAAAATAAATAAAAAAGGAGGCGATTTTTAAATATTATACGGAATTAAGTAATTATAGCCTTTTACTATTTATAAAAAGTCGACGTTTATTATATTAAATTACGTTAATTAATAGAACTACTTAAATAACTAGTTTTTTACTATTATTTTAAATAGCTTTTTTACTAAATAACTATTTTATAGCCGGCCCGTAATTAGAAATTAACTAGCTAAATTAGTAAAAAAAAATACTTACGTAGTAACTACTTACTTAATTAGTTAATATAATAAATAAGCTTAATAATATAATATAAAAAAATATTACGTAATTAAAAAAAAGGATTTCTAAACGTAAATATTTTTAATAAATATAATAAGAACTTATATAGGAGTTATTAAGCTAAGAGATTTATAATATATAAAAAAGCTTAATATTTCGAAGATTTTATAAATATAACTTTAAAATTTACGATTTAAACGATCTCTTCGTAGCCCCCTTAACTACTTCTTAAATATTATTTAGGAATATAATATAAAAAACGGTTTAATAAAAAAAAAAGAGATTTAAAAGTTTTAATAATATTAAATTAAAAATATTATAAATCTTAAAAATTAACTTAAAAAAAAAGTAACTATTTTAAAATAGTTTTATAACCTCTTATTAAAGTTATAATTAACTTAAAAAAAGGTTAAAAAAATATAGTTTTAAAAAAAAAAAAAGAATTTTTTAAAGGGTTATTAAAAAGCTCTTTTTTTATACTAAGCTCTTAGTATAAAATTATTAATTTTAAAAAATTAATTAAATAATAAAAGGGATTATTAATAAGTAATAATTATTTAATAATAATTAAGTTACGAAAAAAACTACTTAAAAAATATAAAATAAAATACTAAAAAGCTATAAAAAAAAAGACTTTTAAAATAATTAACCTTACTTAGTATAAGTAACGAAGTAATAAGTATTTTTAATAAGTTTTTTAAATCCTCGATTTTATAAAAAAAAGAGCTTAACTTTATTAACCGTACTTAATAGCCTATTTAACTCTTAATAGCTTATTTAGCTCCTTTATAAACTACTTAGTATTTATTTCTAACTATTTTTTTAGAATATTACCCTAAAAGAGGTAAATTAAAAAAATAAATAATTTAAAAATTATAAAGAGTATAAGGCTTAAGAGGTTAGAAATATAAAGAATAATAAAAATTAATAATTAATAAAAATCCTAAGACTAATTATTACGTTTTTTTATAATAATATAAACGTTTATTACTATTATTAAAAAAAGAGTTATTAAAGCTTATTTTTTTATATTAAATAAAAAAGAGGATCTTAATAAGTACGATAGTTAGTAATTTAAAAAAGTAATAATAATTACTAAAAATAATAAAAACGAGAATAATAGCGAGATAGTAAAAAGAAGTAGGAATTATTTAAATTTTAATAAATTCGTTAAGTAGTAAAAATATAGATTTATTATAACTAATATATAAATTAAATATATTCTTATTAAAATTAAATATATTAATAATTATTAATATAAATATAAACTAGAGTACGACCCTTAGTAAGTTAGGGTAAGAAAAAAGAAGAAAAAACCTAATCTTAAATAGAATCCTAATCCCTTATAAATAAGTAAATATTAACCTAGACTATTAAGGGACGTAAATATATAAAATTGTAAATTAGCTTAATAATAAGTAAATTAACGTAGTATTAATCTATTTAACTAAGGTTTATAAAAAAAAGGGGTTATAGGGGTAACCCCTATTTTATAAAATCATAAATAACTTTAGTTACTAGCTAAATAAATAGTTTATAAGTATAAGTTTAGGAATTATAAAAGTAGTTAATAAATTTTTTTATAAATAAGGGGTATTATTAATGTAATTATAATTATAAAAACTATACGAAATTTTAGTAATAACGATTATAAAAGAGGAATTCGTACTATAGAACTAGGTATAGATTAATAAAGTATATAATTATTTTAACGAATTTAGAAAAAGAGTAAACGACCTAGTTTTCCTTTTTATAATTACTAATAGTAATTTATTTTTATAAAAGGATATATAAAAGTAAAATATAATACTAGACGTATAATAATTAATAATTCTATTTATTTTAATTTATAGCTCGTTACTATTATTAATACGAAATTCGGTACTAATTAGCTAATAAAAAAAAAGTAAACGACCCGAAGTTACTAATAGTACGTAATAATATAAGAATTATATATAAATATTAAAAATATAGTAATAAATACGAAGTAATTTATAGATTTTAAAAAGATCTTTTTAAAAAAAAATTATACTCTAGGGGGAAGTACGAGGTCTTATAAAAAACCTTAATAATATTTTATAATTATTATAAAAAAGTTAGGATTAGGGAATATTAATATTATTTAGTAATTAATATTATATTTATAAGTAAATCCTCTAATTATTATTACGAAGTAGTACGTAATTCTAATTAGAACGACTTTTTTAATATTATTAATATAATTTAAAGCCGCTTTAAGACTTATAATAAGAATCTAAAGCTTCTATCTAAACTATAAATAATTTCTTTTATATTTATAGTTAGAATAATAAAAAGAAAATTATAAATAAAAATTTTAAAAGAACTTATTAATTAAATTAATAAGCTAATAAAAACCTAACTAAATAAGGGGATTAACAAGTAAAAAGTTAGATATTTTTATATTATAGTTTAGTATATATTAAAAATAAAAATAACTTTATACTAAGTATTTAGAAACTATAAGATACTTTACTCGAGGCTAAAATTTAGTTTTAATATTAAAATAAAAATACTATACTAAACCTATTTCTAAAAGTATAACGGCCCTTATTAATAATATTAAATTAACTAAATATATAATAAAAAAAAAAAGAGATTAGGTATAATAATCGTTAATAAAAAGGCCTAGATTTATTAAATAAGTAAAGATTTAACTTATAAGTAAGGTAATAAAAAAAATAATACTTTATTTATAAAAAAGATAAATATTAGTTAAGTAATTACTCTAAAAAAGAGCGTACTAAATTATATAAATAGTATAAAAAATTAAGGGTAATAAATAATAAAACTAGCCCTTATTAATTTAGCTAATTTTTTATTATATATAAAAATAGATTTAGGGGTATAGAACTTAATAATAGTAATTAAAATAGTAACCTAGAGTATTTACTTTTCTTAAGAAATTTAAAAAATAAAGAAGATCTCGCCCCTTATATTAATAAATTAAATTATAATAAAATTAATAATATTAACTACTTATTTTTTATATTATTAACTTCTAGAGGATATATAAGACTAAATAAATAAAAAATAATAAAAGCTCTTAATAAGTAAGCTTTTATTTATAAATAATAAGGGAAGGTTTTTTAAATAATAAATATAGAGGTAAATAAAAAAACGAATTTAATAGTATAGAATTTTATTTTTTTAATACTTAAAGAGAAAATATTATTTTTATTAATATTAAAAAAGAAAAATAATACTAAGTAATTTTAAGAGTAGCTAAAGGGGTCCTTTTTATATTATTTAGATTATTTAAATACTAAGCCCGTATAAGTATTTTATATAAGTAAAAAGTACGGCTTAAATAATTTTTATAAGATTATTCTAAATACTAAAGTATTATAATAGTTAATAAAAAGAAAGGGGTAATTCTAAGTATTATAGAAAATTGTATTAATAATATTTAATATATTAATAATAAGTATTATAAGAATTAGCTTTAGTTTAGGTAAAGAAATCGTTACTTTAAGTATAATAAAAATAAAGACGTATTTTAGAACGATAATTTTTTATATTCTATTCGTTAATACCCTATTTCTCTTATATTTAAAAAATATAAATTAACTAAGTATTATATTTAATAATATAAGGAATAGAATCTCTAGTAATAAGTACTTTAAAATAGTTAAACAATAATAGGGATACGTATTTATAAAGCTTATTAATAATACAAAGTTAGTTAATTACCTAATGGAAAATAAGTTTAAATAATTATATTAAAAATTTAGGTACTTATTAGTTACGAGGTTATATAACGTTTTAAAATAATTAGGTAATAAGGATATTAAAATAGGGGTATTAGAGTAGTTAATAAAAATATATTACTAATACTAAATAAATACGCAGAGCTTATATAAATTTAAATTTAAATTATATAATAAGTTTAATTTTAATTAAGAAATCGTTATTAATATTTTTTATTTAAATAGTTAACCGGTCTTATATATAATCGACGAGGCTATATTATTTTAAATAGGGTAATTCCTCTAGGATTTATAAATAAAAATAGTATAAATAGCCCTATAAAAAAGCTAGATCGATATATATTAAGGATTATTAAATAGTATTAAAACTAATACTAATACGAGTTTTAAATTAATAGAATTTAAGGAAAATATAATAGCTTATAGTATATAATTAAAAATCGTATTTATAGAAGCGTATTATAATATTAAAAAAATAAAAAAAGTATATTAATAGTTAAAAAGGGCGTTTAGGATTATTAAAAAGGAAAATCCCGATTATACTAACGATAAATATTTCTAAATAGTATTTAAATACTATAATAATACTATAGGACTTAACGGTCTTATATTAATACTATTAATATTTAAAGTATACTTAAGGATGATTTTAGCTTTATTACCGTTACTAAACATAAATTAATAAGCTTAAGTATTTAAAAAAGTAATATAAGCGCTACGTAAGGTAAGTATAAGAAGGTAAGTTAATAAGGTAATTATTATATATAATAAGCTTAATATAGGGGCTAATTTAGATATATTTCTAAATTTAAATATATAAATTTAGTACGAAATTACTTAGTAATAAGCTAAGTTATATAAATTAATTTTTATTAACGAGCGCTTTTACGTAATTATAAAAAATCGTAACTAATTATTCGAAATATTAATTATTATAATTAGACTATATTATATAAATCTTATTAAGGTAATTTTTAGTTTATAAAAAAAAAAAGAGCTAGAGGAAACTATATAATTAGTAATAGAAATATAGGAAATTATCTTTAATAAAATCGTTATAGTAATATTAATAAATAACGAGGAAGAGGAAATTATTAAAAGGGTACTAATATTATTAATAAGACGTCGTAGAAGATTATAATAGTAAGCCTTAATATAGTAATTTATTATTAATAATAAAGTAATTAATACTTTTTATATAGTAAAAAAGAAAACCGATTTCGAGCTAATAATTAAATTACGTAAAGAAGGTATTATTATAATTATTAAAAAGCTACATAAGGGATTAGATTTTATTAAAATAAATATTCTATATAATCGAGGGGTTTATTAATTTATCTTTTATAACCCCGAGAAATATAAAAGTCTTTATATATTTAAATTACGAATAGTACGTAAAATTAAAAGAAAAAAAACACCCTAACTATATAAGAAATTTAGGTATATAATTTAAGGGTACGGCGATATTAAAAAAGTAACGCTATTTACTTAATTACTTATAGTATAGCGCTATAGTTAATAATTAATAATAGTATTAATAATATTGTTATAGAAAAAGGGATACGAAATTTAGAGCTGTAATATTATTTAGGCTTATACTTAATTAGCTATAGGGCTTATAAAAAAATCCTAGCTTACTTACTAAAAAAAATAGTTAGTAAGTACTTAGAAAGTACGATTATTAAAATATTTAAATTATTATATAGGCTCGTAAAATTAGGTACTTATTAGTAAGCTATATAATACGATTTTTATATTAATTAATTATTAATAGTTATATTTATATACGACCCGTACTTATTAGTTTTTAAATAAGAAAGTAAATAATTTAGAATCGTTAGAATATAGATTAATAATATATTAGGCTTATTTAATATTAATTTTATAAAAAAAAAAGATAAGGAGTTTTAAAAAGCGGGCTTTATAATAAAGCTAAAAAAGGTCTTTATAATAAGGGAATTAATATACGGGCGTCGTAAATTAATATACGGGCGTCGCTCTTATATAAGCGTCGCCGTTTTACTTTTTAATTAGTTTAAAAAAATATTATTAGTATAGTTAAATTTTACTAAATACTTATAAAATATCCTAAGCTTTTATTCTTTTACTCTTTTTATGCTTAGGTTATATTATTAAGCCTCGAAATTTAATTTATAGTATTTACTTATAATAGCTTCTATAATTAGAGTTAGAAACGTTCCCTAAGGCTAATTTTAAAATAATACCCCTACTAAGAAACTTTCCCCTTTATGAGAACGATTATTAATTAATTATAGCCTCTTATTATTATTTAACTAATTATTATTATTTCTTTTTTTAAAAAATAGCCGCCCTAGCGTTAATTAATTTTATAAAGTTAGTAATTTTAAAAAGTAATACGACCTTATTACTAAGCTCTTAGTTAATATATTATAAAATACGCAACCTTTTATAAACGATTATTTTAATATAAAACTTATATTATACTTTACTTATTATTTTTTTAAAAGAATAATAAAAACCTAGCGAATTACTTTTTTATAACTTTTTTTAAAATATAACCCCTCTCCCCTTAATAAATAGTCCTAGTAACCTTTTTATTTTATAATAAAATAGTTTAGTAATACTCTTTAGCTTATTAAATAGGTTATCAAAATTAATTAATAATTAATAATAGTACTATTTTAATAATAAGAATATATCCGTTAATAATAATAAATATAAGGTCCCTAAGTTAACTTATTACCTTATTTACTTTTATAGCTATCCTCTATTTAAAACGAAGCGTTTTTTTAAATTATAACCTCTTATTATACTCTAAATAACCGATCCTCTTCTCTTTTTATAACCAAAATCTTAAACTTACTAATTCTTAGTAATTTAAAATAAACTTATAATACTCTTTTTAACTAAATTAATAACTTTATAAAAACTAATAAATTTAGTATTATAAAGCGGAATAGGTATAAAACTCGAGGCTAAATTATTTAATATACTTTTTAATATAATCGGTTTAGTAAGCTTAGGTTTATAAAAAGCGCTAGTATTTAATAATATAAGTTTTATAAATATAGTTATAAATAATAAGTTATTACTAAGGCTTAAAAAGAGAATAAGTAGTTATTATATTATTATTTAAACCCCTAGTATAAATAGTATAATTATAGCCCTAATTTTAAAGCTTTTATATACCCTTTATATTATAAACTTATTAAAGTAGTTAAAAATATTATTAAAACTATAAGCTAACGAGTTAAAATTCGGGTTCGTAATATACGTACTATTATTTAAAAGTAGTTCTTAGAGTCCTTATTTACTTAGTAAGATATTTATAATACTAAAGCCCGTATTAGCTAAGAGAAATTAAATAAATATTTATTAATAGTAGCGTTAATTAAGCTATTTAATAAGTAAGGGATCCTATATATTATTAAATAGGTAAATAACGAGCTAAACTACTTTATTAGCCTTATTTAGACCTTTTTTTACTATTTTTAAATATAAAAACGATTCCCTAAGGTAATTAGTTTTAATAATACTTATAATACTAATCGCTTTAAGCTCCCTCTTTTTTAAGTTACTAAATAAACTTATTTTAGATCTATTTATAACGCCGCGTTTAGCCTTATTAATAATAAAAGATTAAAAAGTTTTTAGTTTTTTTTAATAAGTATTCGCTAACTTATAAACTAATACTTAGTCTATTACTTTATTATTATTATTATAAACTACGATAAGTAAATAAAAGCTATACTAAATAAGTAGTTCCTAGACGTTTAGTAATAACTTTATATTTACTATATTAACTTTAATATTATACTTAGGGTTAAGTAGAAATAAGTTAAGGACCGTAATTATAGTAGTAATAGTAATAAGTTTAATAATAAGGGATATTAGTTATTAATATAAGTAATAACTACGCTAAGTAATAAAAATAAGGCCTATATTAATATACTTATTTATAAGCCCCCTTTTTATATATATTATAAGGTCTTTATAATATAAAAGCTTATTATTTTTGCTAAGACTAAGCATACTTTTAAAAAAGCCTAGATTAAGCTTTATAAAAAGTTTAATAATTAATACCTAATCCTCTAGTACTTTTACGTAATATACCTATTTTTAAGAGTATAATAAGCCCGTTATTTTATTTAAAAATACTAGAACTTTAGTACTCGCATTACCTTTAGTACTAAGTTAAATAATAATAATATTAAAATATATTTTTAAATAGTCTTAGTTATTTATATCGGCTTATTAATATTATATAGGATATAATTAGTAATTAAGAGCTATATTTTTATTAAGCTTATATAAAGGATAAAGTACTTATAAACTAAGAATATATAAGTACTTACTTTAAGTACCTAAGTAAACTTCGAATAATACTTTCCTTAAAATATTTTACTTTAATTAGGACGTAAGCCCGGCTTATAAAAAAAGTAATACTATTTAATAAGAGGCTATTTTTAAACCCCCTCGGATTTTATAGTCTAAACTATACTATTTTAATTAAGTTAAATATCCTATATTACTATAAAATCTATTCTAAAATATTAAATTCGGCTACTTTTAATAAATAAAAAGTATACCCTTAGTAATATTTTTAAAAAACGTTTTTTTTAGATTTATATTACTAAATCCTTAATTTTAAAATTATTATATCCTTTTATAATAAGCTAAAAAATATAATATAACTTATTTTATTATAACTAGCTTTATTTAAAAAAAGCTAGTTAGCTAGTTAAGCCCGTACTATTTATAATAACTAAAGTATAAATAATAAAAAGCGAGGCTGCTTATTTAAAAATAAAAATAAATCGACGTTAGCTAGGCTTATAAAAAAAATAAGTTAGCTAAGTTAAAACTAGATATTAAGTTTATCTTAGTAATAAATAAAGAGCTAGTTTAGCGTTTTTAATAAGGGGAGGATAACAGGGAATTATATAAATAAATAGCTAATATAGCCTAGTATTTAAAAAAAATAAAGCTAATAAAAAATAGTTTATAATAATAATAAATTATTATAACTATATTAAAAGAGGTAGTTAAGTAGACGTTATTATAATTTACTTTTTATATATTTTAAATATATAATAAAAAAAAGCCTTATTTATTTAAAATTTATAAAAGCTTATATTACTAACTAATTTAAAATTTATAAATTTTAAATAAGTAATATAATAGTTCTAAACGAGTACGTAGGTTATAGTAATATTCTTATTTTTAAAAATTTTAAACTAGAGCTTAGGTTAGAGAGGATAATAAGAATAGCTATATTAATATAGTTATTTTTACCGCTTTTATAAGGAGGTACTATTTTTTTAAACTAATTAAAAAGTAGAACGGTAACGCTTATATAAAAACGACGCTCGTATATTAATTTACGATACCTATATATTAATTCCTTATAATAAATAACTTATTAATATTTAATAATAAAATTCTTATAATTAAAAAGGAAACTATTATTTTTTAATAAAAGGGGTAGGATAAGAAAATTATTCTCGTTAACCTAAATATAATTAATATTAAAAAGTAATATAAAGCTAAGTTTATATAAGGGGTATATATTATAAATATATATTAACCTAAAGTAATTTTTAATTATACTAAAATAATATAAGCTATAAAACTAAACAAACGAGATATTAAAATATTTAATAAATAGCTTAAGTAATAATAAATAAATCTTAATTAAGGCCTCGTTTATTACTTAATTAACCTTATTATTAATAAACTCTATATTTTTATTAATAAGTTATTTATAAATAATAACAACTTTATTTTATAATTAGGGTATATTATTATTTTAGTTAATAAGAGTATAAGTAAGAGCGAATTTACTATATATAATAATATAATTTACTACTTATTAATTAAAAATAAGTAAGTAATAAAAAGTATCTTAATATTAAAAATTTATAATATAGTTAATAATATTAACCTTTCTTATATAATTTTAATAATACTAAAGAGGATTACTAATTAACTTAACTTTTTATTAATCCTAACGGTTATTTATATTAATTTTTACTTATTATACGAATACCTTATTAAATTAAGAATAATAAAAGAAAAGAGGTTTATAATTAATATTATAGCCCTTAGGTAATTATATAAAAAATATAAAATCCTTAAAATACGTTAAATTAATAAAAATAATAACCTCGCTAATATTTTTATAAAAATAATACTTAATAAGGGGTTAGAATAATTCGTAAATAATAAAAAAGTTAATATATAAATAAAGGGATAGGTTATATAAAAAGAATAAAAAAAAGAGAGAAAAAAAAATAACTTAATAAACGGGCCTAAGGTTAAATTATATTTCTAACTATAATAAGTAAATTAATAAAAAAAAAAGTTAGTATTAAATTAAAAGTTTAATTTAATTATAGTATATAGCTAATTATGTAGGAGCTAATTAGGGGCCCTATTTATAATTATCGTAGCTAGCCTAACTTATAATTAGAACTTCTTTTTTATATTTACGTAGAAATTTATATAGTTTAATTAATCTCTTTATTAACTTATAGTTCGAACTAATTACCCTATAATAGGGATACTAATATAGAGACTTAACTTTAAGTTATAATTATTACTTAGCTTTAAGTAATATTAAGTTCTATAAATATTTATATTAATATCCCTATTATAAAATAATTAGTTTAAACCGTAGGTTAACAAAGAGATTAATTAAACTATATAAATTTCTACGTAAGTATAAAAAGGAAGTTCTAATTATAAATTAAGCTAGTTATAATAATTATAAATAGGGCCCTTAATTAGCCCCTATATAGTTAGCTATATACTACGGTTAAATTAAATTTTTAATTTAATACTAACTTTTTTTTTTTTTTATTAATTTATTTATTATAATTAGAAATATAATTCGACCTCGGGCCCGTTTACTAAGTTGTTTCCTTTTCTTTTTTTTCTTTACTCTTTTTATATAACCTATCCCTCTATTTATATATTAACCTTTTTATTATTTACGAATTATTTTAACCCCTTATTAAGTATTATTTTTATAAAAGCGTTGGCGAGGTTATTAGTTTTATTAATTTAATATATTTTAAAAATCTCTCGTTTTTTATATAATTACCTAAGGGCTATAATATTAATTATAAACCTTTTTCTTTTATTATTTTTAATTTAATAAGGTATTTATATAATAAATAAGAATTAGTATAAATAACCGTTAAAATTAATAAAAAGTTAAGTTAATTAGTAATCCTCTTTAGTATTATTAAAATTATATAAGTAAAGTTAATGCCGTTAATTATATTATAAACTTTTAATACTAAGATATTTCTCGTTATTTACTTATTTTTAGTTAATAAATAATAAATTATATTATTATATATAGTAAATTCGCTCTTATTTATACTCTTATTAACTAAAATAATAATATACTCTAATTATAAAATAAAGTCGTTATTATTTATAAATAATTTATTAATAAAAATATAGAGTTTCTTAATAGCGAGGTTAATTAAGTAATAAACGAGGCCTTAATTAAGATTCGTTTATTATTATTTAAACTATTTATTAAGTATTTTAATATCTTATTTATTTAGCTTTATAGCTTATATTATTTTAATATAATTAAAAGTTGCCTTAAGTTAGTATATATTTATATTATATATCCCTCGTATAAACTTAGCTTTATATTATTTTTTAATATTAATTACGTTCGGGTTAACGAAAGTAATTTTCTTATCCTACCCTTTTTATTAAAAAACGATAGTTTCTTTTTTAATTATAAAAATTCTATTATTAAACGCTAATAAGTTATTTATTATAAGGACCTTTTTTAATTTTATTATAAAGCCCGTTTTCTAAAGCTTTTTATCCTCTTTTTTTATAAAATTAATATTAAATAGGCTTAATATATTATTAATTTATATTTTAATAATTCTAAATTATTTGCCTTTTTATTTAGAAATTAGTAAGTACGGGTTGTACGTAAATATAACTATTAATAATTAATTAATATAAAAATCGTAGTATATAACTTATTAATAAGTACCCGATTTTACGAGCTTATAAAATAGTTTAAACACTTTAATAATCGTACTTTTTAAATACTTACTAACTATTTGTTTTAATAAGTAGGCTAGGATTTTCTTTATAAGCCCTATAGCTGATTAAATATAGGCCTAAGTAATATTATAGTTCTAAATTTCGTATCCCTTTTTTTATAACGATATTATTAATATTATTATTAATCGTTAGTTATAGTACTATATTATAGGTAATTAGGTAAGTAGCGTTACCTTTTTAATATTACTATACCCCTAAATTATATACTTAAATTTCTTATATAGTTAGAGTATTTTTTTTTTTTTAATTTTACGTACTATCCGCAATTTAAATATATAAAGACTTTTATATTTTTTAGGGTTATAAAAAATAAATCGATAAACCCCTCGATTATATAAAGTATTTATTTTAATAAGATCTAATCCCTTATATAGCTTTTTAATAATTATAATAATACCTTCTTTACGTAATTTAATTATTAGCTCGAAATCGGTTTTCTTTTTTACTATATAAAAAGTATTAATTACTTTATTATTAATAATAAATTATTATATTAGGGCTTATTATCGTAATCTTTTATAACGTCTTATTAATAGTATTAATACTCTTTTAGTAATTTTTTTTTTTGTTATTTATTAATATTATTATAACGATTTTATTAAAAATAATTTCTTATATTTCTATTACTAATTATATAGTTTTCCTTAGCTTTTTTTCTTTTTATAAGCTAGAAATTACTTTAATAGGATTTATATAATATAGTTTAATTATAGTAATTAGTACTTTAAGTAGCTAGTTACGATTTTTTATAATTACGTAAGAGCGCTCGTTAATAAAAATTAATTTATATAGCCTAGCTTATTACTAAGTAATTTCGTACTAAACTTATATATCCGAATTTAAAAGTATATTTAAATTAACCTTTATATTAGGCTTATTATATATAATAATTACTTTATTAACTTATTTTTTTATATTTACTTCGTATAGTACCTATATTATTTTTTTAATTACTTAGGCTCGTTAGCTTATATTTAATAATAATAATAAGGCTAAAGTTATTTTTAAGTATATTTTAAATACTAATAGTATTAGTATAAGACTATTAAGTCTTATAATATCGTTATAATATTTAAGTACTATTTAGAAGTATTCGTCGTTAGTAAAATTAGGATTTTCCTCTTTAATAATCCTAAACGCCCTTTTTAGTTATTAATATACCCTTTTTACTTTTTTAATATTATAATACGCTTTTACGGGCACGACTTTTAACTATATACTATAAACTATTATATTTTTTTTAAATTTTATTAACTTAAAACTCGTGTTAGCGTCGGTTTTAATACCGTTTAGCGGTCCTTAATATATATTAATTTAGCTTTTTTATAGGGCTACTTATATTATTTTTATTTATAAATCCTAAAGGAATTATCTTACTTAAAATAATATAGTTTCGTTAATTATATATAAAACTAGTTAACTATTTAAATAAAAAATATTAATAACGATTTCCTAATTAAAATTAAGTTTATTATATAATTTAAATTTAAATCTATATAGGCTTTATATATTTATTTAGTATTAATAATACACTTTTATTAACTACTCTAACGCCCCTATTTTAATATCTTTATTACTTAATTATTTTAAAAAGTTATATAGCCTCGCGATTAATAAGTACCTAAATTTTTAATATAGTTATTTAAGCTTATTTTTTATTAAGTAATTAATTAACTTTATATTATTAATAAGTTTTATAAACGCGTACCCTTATTATTATTTAACTATTTTAAAATACTTATTACTAAAAATTCTATTCCTCGTATTATTAAATATAATACCTAGTTAATTTATATTTTTTAAATATAAAAAAAATAGGGTATTAATAAGTAAAATATAAAAAGTTATCGTTCCGAAGTACGTTTTTATTTTTATCGTACTTAGGGTAACGATTTCCTTATCTAGGCCGAAGTTAATTTTTATAATACTTACTATTAATATATTAAGTATTGTTAGCACGATTTTCTATAATACTTAGAATTACCCCTTTTTTTTTATTAATTATTATAATACTCTAATATTTAAAATAATCTTATAAAAATTATCTAAGCCGTACTTTTTATTTATATAAAATACTTATATAAGCTTAGTATTTAAATAATTTAAGTAGTATAAAAAAGACCTCTCTAACTATCTTTAGAATTCTTTAGTACTATCTTTCTTTTTTAATATTAATAAAAATAATATCTTCTCCTTAAGTATTAAAAAAATAGAATTTTATATTATTAAATTCGTCCTTTTATTTACTTTTATATCCGTTATTTAAAGGACTTTTCTTTATTATTTATAAATAAAAGCCTACTTATTAAGAGCTTTTATTATTTTTTATTTATTTAGCTTTATATATCCTCTAGAAGCTAATAATATAAAGAATAAGTAATTAATATTATCGATTTTATTATAATCTAATTCGTTAATATAAGGGGCGAGATCTTTTTTATTTTTTAAATTTTTTAGGGGGGGTAAATATTCTAAGTTATTACTTTAGTTATTATTATTAAGTTTTATACTCCTAGATTTATTTTTATATATAATAAAAAGTTTGCTAAATTAATAAGGGCTAGTTTTATTATTTACTACCCTTAACTTTTTATATTATTTATATAATTTAATACGCTCTTTTTTAAAATAATTACTTAATTAATATTTATTTTTTTTATAAATAAAGTATTATTTTTTTTATTACCTTACTTACGAGTCAAATTTCTATTTATTTAATAAATCTAAGCCTCCTTATTAATAATTACTATACTTAGTTTTTTTTCTTTTTTTATTATACGTTTAGTTAATTTAATATTATTAATAAGGGCCGTTATACTCTTAAAAATAGGTTTAGTATAATATTCTTATTTTAATATTAAAACTAAATCTTAGTTTTAAATAAAGCGTCTCGTAGTTTTTAAGTACTTAATATAAGGTTATTTTTATTTTTAATACGTACTAAACTATAATATAAAAATATCTAACTTTTTATTTATTAATCCTCTTATTTAATTAGGTTTTTATTAGCTTATTAATTTAATTAATAAGCTCTTTTAAAATTTTTATTTATAATTTTCTTTTTATTATTCTAGCTATAAATATAAAAGAAATTATTTATAGTTTAAATAAAAGCTTTAGATTCTTATTATAAGTCTTAAAGCGGCTTTAAATTACGTTAATAATATTAAAAAAGTCGTTCCGATCGAGATTACGTACTACTTCGTAATAATAATTAGAAACTTTACTTATAAATACGATATTAATTATTAAATAATACTAGTATTCCCTAATTCCGACTTTTTTATAATAATTATAAAATATTATTAAGGTTTTTTATAAAACCTCGTACTTCTTTTTAAAATATAATTTTTTTTTAAAAAGATTTTTTTAAAATTTATAAATTACTTCGTATTTATTACTATATGTTTAGTATTTATATACGATCTTTACGTTACTACGTATTATTAATAACTTTAAGTTATTTATTTCTTTTTTTATTAGCTAATTAGTACTAAATTTTATATTAATAATAGCGACGAGTTATAAATTAAAATAAATAAAATTATTAATTATTATACGTCTAGTACTATATTTTACCTCTATATATCTTTTTATGTGGTGGTTTTTTTTCCGGCTTTACAGGCACAAAAGATCGACCTTAACGGGATCACGCTTTCAAGGGAAATCACACGATACAGTACACTTTTTAACTACACAATACGCGCAATGTATCCCAAGCACGCGCTCAACGCAATATAGTGATTTCGATACGAAAACCGCCATTCAATTCGGGATGGGCAAGCTGCCCTGCTGCTTGCTGACGACAGGCTGAGCGACATACTCACGCGGCGGCGCCGGCCGGAAAGGTCGACGGCAGAGGTCGGCCGTAATGGTTGGCCGCAATGGTCGGCCGCAATGGTCGGCCGCAATGGTCGGAGGCGGCCTTCCTCAACCGCAGAGGTTCTGAACTTTGATGGCGACGTAGAGGTTTCCGGAGAAAGGGCCAAATGGGCCAATATCTGCTGCTCTTCGTACATATATCTTTTTATAATAATAGATTATTATTAATAATTATAAAAAGGAAAACTAAGTTATTTACTCTTTTTCTAAATTTATTAAAGCGATTATACGCTCTATTAACCTATACTTAGTTTTATAATACGAATTCTTTTTTTATAATCGTTATTACTAAGATTTTATATAGTTCTTATAATTATAATTACGTTAATAATACCCCTTATTTATAAAAGAATTTATTAACTATTTTTATAATTTTTAAGCTTATACTTACGAACTATTTATCTAGCTAGTAATTAAGGTCGTTTACGATTTTATAAAATAGGGGTTATTTTTATAACCCCTTTTTTTTTATAAACCTTAGTTAAATAGATTAATATTATATTAATTTACTTATTATTAAGCTAATCCGTAATCCTATATATTTACGTTCTTTAATAATCTAAGTTAATATTTACTTATTTATAAAGGATTAGGATTTTATTTAAAATCGGGTTTCTTTTTTTTCTTTTTTATTTTAACTTACTAAGGGTCGTGCTCTAACTTATACCCGTATTAATAATTATTAACGTATTTAATTTTAATAAAAAATATTTAATCCGCGCGCTAATTATAATAAATCCGTACTTTTATTACTTAACGAATTTATTAAGGTCTAAGTAATTCCCGCTTTTTTTTACTATTTTATTATTACTCTCGTTTTTATTATTTTTAATAATTCTTATTACCTTTTTAAATCGCTAGCTATCGTAATTATTAAAATCCCCTTTTTTATTTAATATAAAAAAGTAGGCTTTAATAGCTCCTTTTTTAATAATAATAGTAGACGTTTATATTATTATAAAAAGATATAATAATTAATTTTAAAATCTTTATTAATTACTAATTTTTACTATTCTTTATATTTTTAACTTTTTAAGCCTCGTACTTTTTATAATTTTTAAATTATTTCTTTTCTTAACCTACCTTTTTTAAAGTAGTATTTTAAAAAAATAGTTAAAAATAAATACTAAGCGGCTTATAAAAAAGCGAAATAAGTTATTAAGAACTAAATAGGCTATTAAATATAATTAGTAAAGTTAAGCTCTCTTTTTTATAAAATCGAGGACTTAAAAGATTTATTAAAAATATTTATTATTTCGTTACTCGTACTAAGTAAATTTAATTATTTTAAAAGTCTTTTTTTTTTATAGCTTCTTAGTACCCTATTTTATATTTTTTAAGTAATTTTTTTCGTAACTTAATTATTATTAAGTAATTATTACTTATTAATAATCCTTTTTATTACTTAGTTAATTTTTTAAAACTAATAATTTTGCGTTAAGAGCTTAATATAAAAAAGGAGCTTTTTAATAGCTCTTTAAAAGATTTCTTTTTTTTTTTAGAGCTATATTTTCTTAGCCTTTTTTTAAACTAATTATAACTTTAATAAGAGATTATAAAATTATTTTAAAATAACTACCTTTTTTTTAAATTAAATTCTAAGATTTACGATATTTTTAATTTAATATTATTAAAATTTTTAAATCTTTTCCTCTTTTATTAAACTATTTTTTATATTATATTCCTAAATAATATTTAGGGAGTAATTAAGGGGGTTATAAAGAGATTATTTAAATTATAAGTTTTGAAATTATATTTATAAAATCTTTATAATATTAGGCCTTTTTATATACTATAAATCTCTTAGCTTAATAACTCTTATATAAGTTCTTATTACGTTTACTAAGAATATTTACGTTTAGAAATTCTTTTTTTTAATTACGTAGTACTTTTTTATATTATATTATCGAGCTCGTCCGTTATATTAATTAATTAAGTAAATAATTACTACGTAAGTATTTTTTTTATTAATTTAGTTAGTTAATTTTTAATTATGGGCCGGCTATAAAAAAGTTATTTAGTAAAAAAGCTATTTAAAGTAATAGTAAAAAACTAATTACTTAAGTAGTTTTATTAATTAATATAATTTAATATAGTAGATATTAATCTTTTATAAGTAATAAAGGGTTACGATTACTTAATTTTATATAATATTTAAAAATTACTTCCTTTTTTATTTATTTTTATAAAATTAATTAGTACGAATCTCCTATCTTATATAATATTAAAAAGTCGTCTTTTTTACGTAATAAAATATTTTACTAATTTATAATAATAGAATTTAATTACTAATTAATATTAATATTTTTATTATAAAGTAGTTAGTTCGAATTATAAGTTAATAAAAAGATTAATTAAACTATATAAATTTCTATGTGGTGGTTTTTTTTCCGGCTTTACAGGCACAAAAGATCGACCTTAACGGGATCACGCTTTCAAGGGAAATCACACGATACAGTACACTTTTTAACTACACAATACGCGCAATGTATCCCAAGC